>NW_021823104.1:2189898-2239898 GCF_901001165.1 Salmo trutta | reverse complement strand
CCAGATGGTGAAGCGTGATTCATCACTCCAGAGAACGCGTTTCCACTTCTCCAGAGTCCAATGGCGGCGAACTTTACACCACTCCACCCAACGCTTGACATTGCGCATGGTGATCTTAGGCTTGTGTGCAGCTGCTCGGCCATGGAAAACCCATTTCATGAACAGACGAACAGTTATTGTGCTGACGTTGCTTCTTGAGGCAGTTTGGAACTCGGTAGTGAGTGTTGCAACTGAGGACAGACGATTTTTACACGCTTCAGCACTCGACGGTCCCGTTCTGTGAGCTTGTGTGGCCTACCACTTCGCAGCTGAACCGTTGTTGCTCCTAGACGTTTCCACTTCACTATAACAGCACTTACAGTTGACCCGGGGGCAGCTTTAGCAGGGCAGAAATCATTGGTGTGTATTCTTCAGGTTATTCTACAGGAAATGTTCTAGAAATACCAGAATTCCTATAATATCCTCCAATATTGTATATGTGTAACTTGTACAGGCTTCCAGCATGCTTCGGTTTGTCTGGCGCCTAGCTGAACTCGGCTAGGTGAACCTAACGAGTGTCCATCTTGAGACGCCATAGCCAGTATTCACTTCCTTAAAATAGTTGGAATGAATCTAAGATAACTCAAGAAATCAGTAATAAATGTATCAGTGTTTTGCCTAGGAGATCTTAGTTGTGCGGTGACCCGTCTAACTCAGATGTTAGATGCAGTATTTCTCAAGTGAAAAAAAAAAAAAAAAAGTGCATGAAAATGAGTCGTCTCTCGTGGAATGACAACAAACACTTCATTGAATAATCCCTACTGTTGACGAATAACCCGATGAACGGGCGTAGACTTTGGCTATCGAAATTAATCTTGCCTCAAGAAAAAAATGTTGTTTCCACGAACAGTCGAGAAAGACAAAAAAACCTTGCCAAAGACCAAAATGTTGTGGTAATAAATGCACAAACTGTTCCATACTGTTTACATTTACATTTTACATTTTAGTCATTTAGCAGACACTCTTATCCAGAGTGACTTACATTAGTGAATGCATATATTTCATACAATTTCATTTGTTCTTTTTTCTGTGCTGGCCCCCCATGGGAATCGAACCCACAACCCTGGCGTTGCAAACACCATGCTCTACCAACTGAGCTACAGGGATGGGAAGAATGTGGAAAGTCTTTATGGTATTTGTTTTGCGATAACATTTAGTTTGAATTGACTTTGAGGATTTGGGTATGGTTTTAGAAGCATCCTGCCATAGGCCCTATCACTTCAATTGTTTCACTAGCAGCGATGCTAATGCTAGCTGGGGGGGGGGGGGGGGTTAAGTAAAACAAGGACTCTCTGACTCCCAGGATCAATGGATGAATCACTTTTTGTCAATAAAATTAAGTATATTTTCAAATTGTGGTGTACCGCCCCTTTAAATGCAGTAGTTTTTACCACATAACTTTACAAAATGTGTATTTACTTCAGAATTTAACAAAACAAAACGAAATGATGGTAAATCAGCTTTTTAGTTCTTATGTGGATTGTACTTTGGAAAAAGGTTTCACGTTTTATTTAAGGGACAAATAGTTATTTTTTTTAAATTTCAGATATCATTATTTACATGTCGAATTATGTTGTGATGAGAGAATTAAGTTGATATTTTGCTATAATTGTTGCTTTTTTCCCCAATAGTATCTTCTTGTTAGTGTTTGTGGAGCTTGGTGTTAACAGTAGGTTGTTGTCTGTATTGAAAAGGTCTCTGTGTTCCTGTATTGTGATTAGGCCTTTTAAAGGGTTTTACAGGGAACCTGAGCCCCATGTCTCTCTGTTTAAAGAGGCTTTACTACCTGTCAGAGCTCCATATATCTGTCACTACCTAGCTACACTGGCTAGCCTTTATGTCTGTCACTACCTACCTACACTGGCTAGCCTTTATGTCTGTCACTACCTAGCTACACTGGCTAGCCTTTATATCATTCACTACCTAGCTACACTGGCTAGCCTTTATGGCTGTCACTACCTAGCTACACTGGCTAGCCTTTATGTCTGTCACTACCTAGCTACACTGGCTAGCCTTTATGGCTGTCACTACCTAGCTACATTGGCTAGCCTTTATGTCTGTCACTACCTAGCTACACTGGTTAGCCTTTAAATCAGTCTCTACCTAGCTACACTGGCTAGCCTTTATGTCTGTCACTACCTAGCTACACTGGCTAGCCTTTATGGCTGTCACTACCTAGCTACACTGGCTAGCCTTTATATCTGTCACTACCTAGCTACACTGGCTAGCCTTTATGGCTGTCACTACCTAGCTACACTGGCTAGCCTTTATGGCTGTCACTACCTAGCTACACTGGCTAGCCTTTATGGCCGTCACTACCTAGCTACACTGGCTAGCCTTTATGGCTGTCACTACCTAGCTACACTGGCTAGCCTTTATATCTGTCACTACGTCATACCTAGCTACACTGGCTAGCCTTTATATCTGTCACTACCTAGCTACACTGGCTAGCCTTTATATCTGTCACTACCTAGCTACACTGGCTAGCCTTTATATCTGTCACTACCTAGCTACACTGGCTAGCCTTTATGTCTGTCACTACCTAGCTACACTGGCTAGCCTTTATATCATTCACTACCTAGCTACACTGGCTAGCCTTTATGTCTGTCACTACCTAGCTACACTGGCTAGCCTTTATATCTGTCACTACCTAGCTACACTGGCTAGCCTTTATGTCTGTCACTACCTAGCTACACTGGCTAGCCTTTATATCTGTCACTACCTAGCTACACTGGCTAGCCTTTATATCTGTCACTACCTAGCTACACTGGCTAGCCTTCTACTCTGGCTAGCCTTTATGGCTGTCACTACCTAGCTACACTGGCTAGCCTTTATGGCTGTCACTACCTAGCTACACTGGCTAGCCTTTATATCTGTCACTACCTAGCTACACTGGCTAGCCTTTATGGCTGTCGCTACCTAGCTACACTGGCTAGCCTTTATGGCTGTCACTACCTAGCTACACTGGCTAGCCTTCTACTCTGGCTAGCCTTTATGTCTATCACTACCTAGCTACACTGGCTAGCCTTTATGGCTGTCACTACCTAGCTACACTGGCTAGCCTTTATGTCTGTCACTACCTAGCTACACTGGCTAGCCTTTATGTCTGTCACTACCTAGCTACACTGGCTAGCCTTTATGGCTGTCACTACCTAGCTACACTGGCTAGCCTTTATGGCTGTCACTACCTAGCTACACTGGCTAGCCTTTATGTCTGTCACTACCTAGCTACACTGGCTAGCCTTTATGTCTGTCACTACCTAGCTACACTGGCTAGCCTTTATGGCTGTCACTACCTAGCTACACTGGCTAGCCTTTATGTCTGTCACTACCTAGCTACACTGGCTAGCCTTTATATCATTCACTACCTAGCTACACTGGCTAGCCTTTATATCTGTCACTACCTAGCTACACTGGCTAGCCTTTATGGCTGTCACTACCTAGCTACACTGGCTAGCCTTTATGGCTGTCACTACCTAGCTACACTGGCTAGCCTTTATGTCTGTCTGTCTGTCTGGGAGGTCAACTGAACTAATGTCTCATTTTATTGTATTTTGTTTTTCTCATCACACCTATTAGATCAGGAGATGAAGTCAGTTGAGTTGGGACCATCCTTACCTGAGGGCTAGGGTTATCTCTATGCCATACAGTATGTAGGTCTGTCCCACTGAGAGTCGTCTGTTCTTTCCACCAGTCGATTGGTCTCTGAGCACGACAAGAGCTGAGTTGAAGGATTAATTGTTTTTTAGTAGCGCTGTCTGCACAGGGATAAAAGTTGATATAAATTTACTTGAAACGAAAGTCTACTGAAGTCGCATGTCTTTCTTGGCTATTTACAGATGTTTTGTTCACAAGCTAGGTTGTATTTAAATGGTTTTGCGTTTCAACTGCTAGCTAGGAAAGAGAAGCAACGCCCATGCTAGCTAGGGAAGCGAAGCAACGCCGATGCTAGCTAGAGAAGAGAAGCAACCCCGATGCTAGCTAGGGAAGCGAAGCAACGTCGATGCTAGCTAGAGAAGAGAAGCAACGCCGATGCTAGCTAGGGGAAGAAAAGCAACGCGGATGCTAGCTAGGGAAGAGAAGCAACGCCGATGCTAGCTAGGGGAAGAAAAGCAACGCGGATGCTAGCTAGGGAAGAGAAGCAACGCCGATGCTAGCTAGAGAAGAGAAGCAACGCCGATGCTAGCTAGAGAAGAGAAGCAACGCCGATGCTAGCTAGGGAAGCGAAGCAACGTCGATGCTAGCTAGAGAAGAGAAGCAACGCCGATGCTAGCTAGGGGAAGAGAAGCAACGCGGATGCTAGCTAGGGAAGAGAAGCAACGCCGATGCTAGTTAGGGGAAGAAAAGCAACGCGGATGCTAGCTAGGGAAGAGAAGCAACTCCGATGCCAGCTAGAGAAGAGAAGCAATGCCGATGCTAGCTAGGGAAGAGAAGCAACGCCGATGCTAGCTAGGGGAAGAGAAGCAACGCCGATGCTAGCTAGGGGAAGAGAAACAACGCCGATGCTAGCTAGGGAATTGAAGCAACGTCGATGCTAGCTAGAGAAGAGAAGCAATGCCGATGCTAGCTAGGGGAAGAGAAGCAACGCGGATGCTAGCTAGGGAAGAGAAGCAATGCCGATGCTAGCTAGGGGAAGAGAAGCAACGCGGATGCTAGCTAGGGAAGAGAAGCAACGCCGATGCTAGCTAGGGAAGCGAAGCAACGCCGATGCTAGCTAGAGAAGAGAAGCAACGCCGATGCTAGCTAGGGAAGCGAAGCAACGTCGATGCTAGCTAGAGAAGAGAAGCAACGCCGATGCTAGCTAGGGAAGAGAAGCAACGCCGATGCTAGCTAGGGGAAGAGAAGCAACGCGGATGCTAGCTAGGGAAGAGAAGCAACGCCGATGCTAGCTAGGGGAAGAGAAGCAACGCGGATGCTAGCTAGGGAAGAGAAGCAACGCCGATGCTAGCTAGAGAAGAGAAGCAAGGGAAGAGAAGCAACGCCGATGCTAGTCAGACTCAATCTCACAGGAACGAACACGAGTCTAGTCGCGTTACCACGGCAACCTCCCGCTCTTAAAGGGGCAGGTTACTTTTTAAATTAAACAATATATCACATTTACTTCTTATTAGTAATACATGTATTGTTTTAGAAACATTACAAATCATGCTCATGTGTTTCATTTTGTGTTGGTGTAAATTTTAGCGGGGGGAAAAAAATCTGAGTGGTTGGTAGATTTTTAAATCTACCTGCCACAGTGACTGGTGGTCCAAAACATTTATTTTAGGCCCTGATATACACAATGCACTGAGCTTGTCTGATGCTTTAAGCGCACTGTTTGATGTAAAAAATGAGGACACACAAAATGACTTAAGAGGGAGCCCGACAGCAATTATATTAGGGTCGGGCTTAGACTTGCCACGCTGTGGAGAGATAAGATGTCTCTCTCCTCCCTGCTGTAGCAAGCAGACACCACAATACAGCAGTAGTGTTCTTCAGCATGTCCCTGGTGCTGAAGCTTCAACATCATTACAGCCATTTCTACTTTCTTACTTGTTGTTTCTCTGACTGAAAAGTTTGGTTATTGAAATAAAAGACATTCCCTATTCCCTCAACCCTTGCTCTCTTTACAGGAAACGTGTACACATACACATTCACGTTGACCAGTAAGGGTCTGACCTATAGCCTATCATAATCACAGTAAGGGTCTATAGCCTATCATAATCACAGTAAGGGTCTATAGCCTATCATAATCACAGTAAGGGTCTATAGCCGATCATAATCACAGTAAGGGTCTATAGCCTATCATAATCACAGTAAGGGTCTATAGCCGATCAATACAGTTGTTATAGCCAACTCGGGGAAACACTGTAATACACTGAAAGCAAAATGGAGGACGTGGGGAAAAAACAAAAGTCAGATGTGTGGAAGAAGACTTGTGACGTAGTTATGGAAACTACTGGAGGTGAATAATTAGCAGGAAACAGGAAGAGCTGCAGGACTATTATGACACGGGTGCTTTGAGATTACAATGTCCGTTTTATAAACAACAATAAAACTATTAGTCTACCAGAGAGTCTATTCTACAATACTAATTCAATTATTAGTGAACCAGAGAGTCTATTCTACAATACTAATTCAATTATAAGTGAACCAGAGAGTCTATTCTATTCTACAATACTAATTCAATTATAAGTGAACCAGAGAGTCTATTCTATTCTACAATACTAATTATATTATAAGTGAACCAGAGAGTCTATTCTAACGGGGGGGAAATGGTACATTTCCGTCAAAGACTAAAAACAGTTGTCAGCAATTCACAGATGCATGCAACAGTTTATATATTGTTTAGGCGAATTATTCAAGGCTCCCTTTTGTTATATCATTTTAAAACTAATATGCTTTGATTTAGCCTACGGCTCAGAACAGAGGACATGCCGAGAGTGTGCAAAGCTGTCATCAAGGCAAAGGGTGGCCACTGTGGAAGAATCTAAAAATATAAACAATATTTTGATTTGTTTAACACTATTTTTGGTTACTACCTGATTCCATATGTGTTATTTCATAGTTTTGATCTCTTCACTATTATTCTATATTGTAGAAAATAGTAAAAAATATAAAGAAAAACTCTTGAATAGGTGTCCAAAGGCTTGACTGGTGCTGTAAGTATTCAGACCTTTTGCTATGAAACTCGACATTGATCTCAGGTACATCCTGTTTCCATTGACCATCCTTGAGATGTTTCTACAACTTGATTGAGAAAGGGGGGGATACTTAGTCAGTTGTTCAACTGAAATGTGTCTTCTGCATTTAACCCCTCTGAATCAGAGAGGTGTGGGGGGGCTGCCATAATCCACATCCACAGCGCCCGAGGAACAGCCTTGTTCAGGGGCAGAACGACAGATTTTTTACGTTGTCAGCTCAGGGATTCAATCCAGCAACCTTTTGGTTACTGGCTCAACACTCTAACCACTAGGCTACTGATTGTGTCCACCTGTGGTAAGTTCAATTGATTGGACATGATTTGGAAAAGGCACACACCTGTCTATATAAGGTCCCACAGTTGACAGTGCATGTCAGAGCAAAAACCAAGCCATGAGGTCGAAGTAATTGTCCGTAGAGCTCCGAGACAGGATTGTGTCGAGGCACAGATCTGGGGAAGGGTACCAAAACATTTCTGTAGCTTTGAAGGTCTCCAAGAACACAGTGGCCTCCATCATTCTTAAATGGAAGACATTTGGAACCACCAAAACTCTTCCTAGAGCTGGCCGCCCAGCCAAACTGAGCAATCGGGGGGAAAAGGGTCTTTGTCAAGGAGGTGGCCAAGAACCAGATGGTAACTCTGACAGAGCTCTAGAGGCCCTCTGTGGAGATGGGAGAACCTTCCAGAAGGACAACCATCTCTGCAGCACTTCACCAATCAGGCCTTTATGGTAGAGTGTCCAGACGGAAGCCACTCCTCAGTAAAAGGCACATGACAGCCCGCTTGGAGTTTGCCAAAAGACACCTAAAGACTCTCAGCCCATGAGAAACAAGATTCTCTGGTCTGATGAAACCAAGATTGAACTCTTTGACCTGAATGCCAAGCGTCACGTCTGGAGGAAACCTGACACCATCCCTACGGTGAAGCATGGTGGTGGCAGCATCATGCTGTGGGGATGTTTTTTCAGCGGCAGGGACCGGGAGACTAGTCAGGATCGAGGGAAAGATGAACGGAGAAAAGTACAGAGAGATCCTTGATGAAAACCTGCTCCAGAGCGCTCAGGACCTCAGACTGGGGCGAAGGTTCACCTTTCAACAGGACAACGACCCTAAGCACACAGCCAAGACAACGCAGGAGTGGCTTTGGGACAAGTCTCTGAATGTCCTTGAGTGGCCCGGCCAGAGCCCGGACTTGAACCCGATCTAACATCTCTGGAGAGACCTGAAAATGGCTGTGCAGCGACGCTCCCCATCCAACCTGACAGAGCTTGAGAGGATCTGCAGAGAAGAATGGGAGAAACTGTCACGCCCTGACCAGGTGAACTCTGCTATTTTGGTCAGGGTGTGGCATTTCTATGGTTTATTTTCTATGTTTTGTTATAGCCTTTCTTTGTGGTTTATTTCTATGTTGGGCTCGGGGGTGATTTCCAATCAGACAGCTGTCGCTCGTTATGTCTGATTGGGAATCATATTTAAGTTCCTTTTCCCCCACGATGTTTGTGGGTTGTTGTCTCTTTGTTTTGAGCACGTAACGTATCGACATTTTTTCTTGATTTTGTGTACATGTTTAATTCCAGTGTGTTCAATAAACATGTGTTCGCTCCCAGCTGCGTTTTGGTCCGCTTCCTCGTCACCAGGCGACGATCGTTACAGAACAACCCACCGAACCAGGACCAAGCAGCGGGAGGAAAAGGAGCGCGAGAGATGGGTTCGCGAGGGAAAGGAGTTCTGGACCTGGGAGGAGATCATGTCGGGGAAAGGACCCTGGCGGAGGGATTCCCAGGTCGAGGAGGTGATGCCAGCCGGTGGAAGGAATCGCAGGCGGCGGTCGAGGAGGCCCGGAAGACACCCCCAAGAAAATTTTGGGGGCTAATGGGGTGGTCCGGAAGGGGAGACGAAGAGCCCAGACCACTGCTCTCGTGGGGGATAACGGCGAAGGAGGAGGCAGAGATGTGGCAGGTCCTGGAGGACCTGCGTAGGGACAGCGTGGAGGAAGAGCCTTGGGTGGCAGAGGTGCGCACGGTATCGCCAGTGCGCCTGCACAGCCCAGTGCGCTCTGTGCCAGCGCCCCGCATTTGCCGGGCTAGGGGGAGTGTTCAGCGAGGACGTGTTGTGCCGGCTCAGCGCTCCTGGCCTCCGGTGCCCCTTCTCGGTCCGATGTATCCTGCGCCGAGGACGCGCACTGTGTCTCCGGTACGGCTGCACAGCCCAGTGCGTTCTGTGCCAGCGCTCCACACTTGCCAGGCTAAGGTGGGCGTTGAGCCAGAACGGGTGATGTCAGCTGTGCACTCCAGACCTCCAGTGCGCCTCCTCGGTCCAGGATATCCGGCGCCGCTAATGCGCACTGTGTCGCCGGAGTGCGGTCACGGTCCAGCACGTCCTGTGCCAGCACCTCGCCCTTGCCGGGCGAATGTGGTGCGTGTCCCCAGTCCTGTCCGGCCCGTCCCTGCTCCCCGCACCAGGTTAGTGGTGCGTGTCCCCAGTCCTGTCCGGCCCATCCCTGCTCCCCGCACCAAGCCAGTGGTGCGTGTCCCCAGTCCTGTCCGGCCCATCCCTGTTCGCCGCACCAAGAATGTGGTGCGTGTCCACAGTCCAGTCTGGCCCATCCCTGCTCCCCGCACCAAGCCAGTGGTGCGTGTCCCCAGTCCTGTCCGGCCCGTCCCTGCTCCCCGCACCAAGCCAGTGGTGCGTGTCCCCAGTCCAGTCCGGCCCGTCCCTGCTCCCCGCACCGGGTTAGTGGTGCGTGTCCCCAGTCCAGTCCGGCCCGTCCCTGCTCCCCGCACCAAGCCAGTGGTGCGTGTCCCCAGTCCAGTCCGGCCCGTCCCTGCTCCCCGCACCAGGTTAGTGGTGCATGTCCCCAGTCATGTCCGGCCCATTCCTGCTCCCCGCACCAGGTTAGTGGTGCGTGTCCACAGTCCTGTCCGGCCCATCCCGGCTCCCCGCACCAAGCCGGTGGTGCGTGTCCCCAGGCCAGTCCGGCCCGTCCCTGCTCCCCGCACCAGGTTGGTGGTGCGTGTCCCCGGTCCTGTCCGGCCCGTCCCTGTTCCCCGCACCAGGCCCACGGCGCGTGTCCACAGTCCGGCACGGCCTGTGTCCGGTCCACCGGTGACCAGTCCTGTTCCGGTCGGCGGCTCCGCTCCGGAGCCTGAGCATGCCGCTCCACCATGGTCCAGTCCGGGCCAGAGGGGTAGGGCTAGGGTGGAGGCAGGGGGAGAAACACGCCCGGGGCCAGAGCCTCCACCGAGGGTGAGGCGCCCACCCGGGTCCCCCCCCTAATAGACTTTAGGTTGGTGCGCCGGGAGTACGCACCGTTGGAGGGGGGTACTGTCACGCCCTGACCAGGTGAACTCTGCTATTTTGGTCAGGGTGTGGCATTTCTATGGTTTATTTTCTATGTTTTGTTATAGCCTTTCTTTGTGGTTTATTTCTATGTTGGGCTCGGGGGTGATTTCCAATCAGACAGCTGTCGCTAGTTATGTCTGATTGGGAATCACATTTAAGTTCCTTTTCCCCCACGATGTTTGTGGGTTGTTGTCTCTTTGTTTTGAGCACGTAACGTATCGACATTTTTTCTTGATTTTGTGTACATGTTTAATTCCAGTGTGTTCAATAAACATGTGTTCGCTCCCAGCTGCGTTTTGGTCCGCTTCCTCGTCACCAGGCGACGATCGTTACAGAAACTCCACAAATACAGGTGTGCCAAGCTTGTAGCGTCATACCCAAATAAGACTCAAGGCTGTAATCGCTGCCAAAGGTGCTTCAACAAAGTACTAATAAAAGGGTCTGAATACTTATTTAAATGTGATATTTCATGTTTTTTATTTTTAATAAATGTGCAAATATTCCTAAACCCATTTTTTCTTTGTCATTATGGGGTATTGTGTGTAGATTGATGAGCGAAAAAATTAAATTTAATCCATTTTAGAATAAGGCTGTAAGGTAACAAAATGTGACTTGTTTCAGCAAACTAGGTGGTATGATGCGCATCTCTACTTCACAGGAGCAGCATTTGAACGAACACATTTATTTTTGATCAAAATGTGTTTTTTTTTAGCAGAAATGCCTTCTGGAACATGTGAACTTTCATGTGCCGTAATAACAAACTTGTATTCCATCCGTGTAAATACGAAATAAAACATTTAAAATTACAAACCTAGTTGGATTAGCCACGTAAAAAGACTGGAACCTTCCCGCAAGCCATGATTGGTTTAGATCAGGTATTCCCAAACTGAGGTAGCAATGCCGTCGGGGGTACGCCAAATCAAAATGTGATTCAAGTAAAAAAAAAAAACATTTAAATTCCCATTTTCAAACAGTAGATTTATATTTTCCAACGGGGCTATACATTTGGGTGAGGTTTTTTCTCTTTGTCTGAGTCGCCTCGTTTCACTGCCAAAATAAAATTAAACCATCTAGTGTTCAGCGAAATAACAACACAATGTCAAATACAGGAAGTCAAATAATTAACATCCAATCACATTAACCGTTACTCTCTCTGTGGGAATTCCACTAACGGTCCGTATGTAGCCAAACGTAGCTGCTGCTCGTGTTGGTATCTGTACTGATGGAGCAAAAGCCATGACAGGGAGACAGCTTGGAAGACGTTTTGGACACTACAGTGTAAATGGTTAACTTTTGTTAAAGCAAAAGGCCCCTGAACTCTCGTGTATTTACTGCATTATGTAATGATATGGGCAGCGACCATGTAACGCTTTTACAACAAGCTGGTTAATAAGGGGCAAAGTATTGACACATTTTTTTTAAAATTGAGAGACAAGCTTAAAATGTTCTTTACTGACCATAATTTTCACTTGTCTGACCGCTTGCATGATAACGAGTTTCTCACATGACTGGCCTATCTGGGTGATGTCTTTTCTCACCTGAATGATCTGAATCTAGGATTTACAGGGACTCTCCGCAACTATATTCAATGTGTGGGACAAAATTGAGGCTATGATTAAGAAGTTGGAGCTCTTCTCTGTCTGCATTAACAAGGACAACACACAAGTCTTTCCATTGTTGTATGATTTCTTTGTGTGTAAATGAACTCAAGCTAACGGACAATGTCAAATGTGATATAGTGAAGCACCTGTGTGAGTTGGGTGTGCAATTATGCAGGTACTTTCCCCGAAACGGACGACACAAACAACTGGATTTGTTATCCCTTTCATGCCCTGCCTCCAGGCCACTTACCAATACCTCAAATCAAGTTTATTTATAAAGCCCTTCTTACATCAGCTGATATCTCAAAGTGCTGTACAGAAACCCAGCCTAAAACCCCCCAAACAGCAAGCAATGCAGGTGCAGAAGCACGGTGGCTAGGAAAAACTCCTTAGAAAGGCCAGAACCTAGGAAGAAACCTAGAGAGGAACCAGGCTATGAGGGGTGGCCAGTCCTCTTCTGGCTGTGCCGGGTGGAGATTTTAACAGAACATGGCCAAGATGTTCAAATGTTCATAAATGACCAGCATGGTCAAATCATAATAATCACAGTGGTTGTCGAGGGTGCGACAGGTCAGCACCTCAGGGGTAAATGTCAGTTGGCTTTTCATAGCCGATCATTGAGAGTATCTCTACTGCCCCTGCTGTCTCTAGAGAGTTGAAAACAGCAGGTCTGGGACAGGTAGCACGTCCAGTGAACAGGTCAGGATTCCATAGCCGCAGGCAGAACAGTTGAAACTGGAGCAGCAGCACGGCCAGGTGGACTGGGGACAGCAAGGAGTCGTCATGCCAGGTAGTCCTGAGGCATGGTCCTAGGGCTCATGTCTTCCGAGAGAAAAGTGGTATATTTATTATATATTTAGCAGGTTAACCCAGTGGTATATTTATTATATATTTAGCAGGTTAACCCAGTGGTATATTATATATTTAGCAGGTTAACCCAGTGGTATATTTATTATATATTTAGCAGGTTAACCCAGTGGTATATTTATTATATATTTAGCAGGTTAACCCAGTGGTATATTTATTATATATTTAGCAGGTTAACCCAGTGGTATATTTATTATATATTTAGCAGGTTAACCCAGTGGTATATTTATTATATATTTAGCAGGTTAACCCAGTGGTATATTATATATTTAGCAGGTTAACCCAGTGGTATATTTATTATATATTTAGCAGGTTAACCCAGTGGTATATTTATTATATATCTAGCAGGTTAACCCAGTGGTATATTTATTATATATTTAGCAGGTTAACCCAGTGGTATATTATATATTTAGCAGGTTAACCCAGTGGTATATTTATTATATATTTAGCAGGTTAACTCAGTGGTATATTTATTATACATTTAGTAGGTTAACCCAGTGGTATATTTATTATATATTTAGCAGGTTAACCCAGTGGTATATTTATTATATATTTAGCAGGTTAACCCAGTGGTATATTATATATTTAGCAGGTTAACCCAGTGGTATATTATTATATATTTAGCAGGTTAACCCAGTGGTATATTTATTATATATTTAGTAGGTTAACCCAGTGGTATATTTATATATATTTAGGCAGGTTAACCCAGTGGTATATTTATTATATATTTAGCAGGTTAACCCTGTGGTATATTATATATTTAGCAGGTTAACCCAGTGGTATATTTATTATATATTTAGCAGGTTAACCCAGTGGTATATTTATTATATATTTAGCAGGTTAACCCAGTGGTATATTTATTATATATTTAGCAGGTTAACCCAGTGGTATATTTATTATATATTTAGCAGGTTAACCCAGTGGTATATTTATTATATATTTAGTAGGTTAACCCAGTGGTATATTTATTATATATTTAGCAGGTTAACCCAGTGGTATATTTATTATATATTTAGCAGGTTAACCCAGTGGTATATTATATATTTAGCAGGTTAACCCAGTGGTATATTTATTATATATTTAGCAGGTTAACCCAGTGGTATATTTATTATATATTTAGCAGATTAACCCAGTGGTATATTTATTATATATTTAGTAGGTTAACCCAGTGGTATATTTATTATATATTTAGCAGGTTAACCCAGTGGTATATTTATTATATATTTAGCAGGTTAACCCAGTGGTATATTTATTATATATTTAGCAGGTTAACCCAGTGGTATATTTATTATATATTTAGCAGGTTTAACCCAGTGGTATATTATTATATATTAGCAGGTTAACCCAGTGGTATATTTATTATATATTTAGCAGGTTAACCCAGTGATATATTTATTATATATTTGCAGGTTAACCCAGTGGTATATTTATTATATATTTAGCAGGTTAACCCAGTGATATATTTATTATATATTTTGCAGGTTAACCCAGTGGTATATTTATTATATATTTAGCAGGTTAACCCAGTGGTATATTTATTATATATTTAGTAGATTAACCCAGTGGTATATTTATTATATATTTAGCAGGTTAACCCAGTGGTATATTTATTATATATTTAGCAGGTTAACCCAGTGGTATATTTATCATATATTTAGCAGGTTAACCCAGTGGTATATTTATTATACATTTAGCAGGTTAACCCAGTGGTATATTTATTATATATTTAGCAGGTTAACCCAGTGGTATATTTATTATATATTTAGTAGATTAACCCAGTGGTATATTTATTATATATTTAGCAGGTTAACCCAGTGGTATATTTATTATATATTTAGCAGGTTAACCCAGTGATATATTTATTATATATTTAGCAGGTTAACCCAGTGGTATATTTATTATATATATAGTAGGTTAACCCAGTGGTATATTATATATTTAGCATGTTAACCCAGTGGTATATTTATTATATATTTAGCAGGTTAACCCAGTGGTATATTTATTATATATTTAGCAGGTTAACCCAGTGGTATATTTATTATATATTTAGCAGGTTAACCCAGTGGTATATTATATATTTAGCAGGTTAACCCAGTGGTATGTTTATTATATATTTAGCAGGTTAACCCAGTGGTATATTTATTATATATTTAGCAGGTTAACCCAGTGGTCTATTATATATTTAGCAGGTTAACCCAGTGGTATATTTATTATATATTTAGTAGGTTAACCCAGTGGTATATTTATTATATATTTAGCAGGTTAACCCAGTGGTATATTTATTATATATTTAGCAGGTTAACCCAGTGGTATATTTATTATATATTTAGCAGGTTAACCCAGTGGTATATTATATATTTAGCAGGTTAACCCAGTGGTATATTATATATTTAGCAGGTTAACCCAGTGGTATATTTATTATATATTTAGCAGGTTAACCCAGTGGTATATTTATTATATATTAGCAGGTTAACCCAGTGGTATATTTATTATATATTTAGCAGGTTAACCCAGTGGTATATTTATTATATATTTAGCAGGTTAACCCAGTGGTATATTATATATTAGCAGGTTAACCCGTGGTATATTTATTATATATTTAGTAGGTTAACCAGTGGTATATTTATTTATATATTAGGTTAACCTGTCGTATATTATAATATTTAGCAGGTTAACCCTGTGGTATATTATATATTTAGCAGGTTAACCCAGTGGTATATTATTATATATTTAGCAGGTTAACCCAGTGGTATATTTATTATATATTTAGTCAGGTTAACCCCAGTGGTATATTTATTATATATTTAGCAGGTTAACCCAGTGGTATATTATTATATATTTAGCAGGTTAACCCAGTGGTATATTTATTATATATTTAGCAGGTTAACCCAGTGGTATATTTATTATATATTTAGCAGGTTAACCCAGTGGTATATTTATTATATATTTAGTAGGTTAACCCAGTGGTATAATTATTATATATTTAGCAGGTTAACCCAGTGGTATATTTATTATATATTTAGCAGGTTAACCCAGTGGTATATTTATTATATATTTAGCAGGTTAACCAGTGGTATATTTATTATATATTTAGCAGGTTAACCCAGTGGTATATTTATTATATATTTAGCAGGTTAACCCAGTGGTATATTTATTATATATTTAGCAGGGTAACCCAGTGGTATATTTATTATATATTAGTAGGTAACCCAGTGGTATATTTATTATATATTTAGCAGGTTAACCCAGTGGTATATTTATTATATATTTAGCAGGTTAACCCAGTGGTATATTTATTATATATTTAGCAGGTTAACCCAGTGGTATATTTATTATATATTTAGCAGGTTAACCCAGTGGTATATTTATTATATATTTAGCAGGTTAACCCAGTGGTATATTTTATTATATTAGCAGGTTAACCCAGTGGTATATTTATTATATATTTAGCAGGTTAACCCAGTGTATATTTATTATATATTTAGCAGGTTAACCCAGTGTATATTATTATATATTTAGCAGGTTAACCCAGTGGTATATTTATTATATATTTAGCAGGTTAACCCAGTGGTATATTTATTATATATTTAGCAGGTTACCCAGTGGGTATATTATTATATATTTAGCAGGTTAACCCAGTGGTATATTTATTATATATTTAGCAGGTTAACCCAGTGGTATATTTATTATATATTTAGCAGGTTAACCCAGTGGTATATTTATTATATATTTAGCAGGTTAAACCCAGTGGTATATTTATTATATATTTAGCAGTTAACCCAGTGGTATATTTATTATATATTTAGCAGGTTAACCCAGTGGTATATTTTATTATATATTTAGCAGGTTAACCCAGTGGTATATTTATTATATATGTAGCAGGTTAACCCAGTGGTATTATTATATATATAGTAGGTTAACCCGTGGTATATTATTATATATTTAGCAGGTTAACCCAGTGGTATATTTATTATATATTTAGCAGGTTAACCCAGTGGTATATTTATTATTATTTAGCAGGTTAACCCAGTGGTATATTTATTATATATTTAGCAGGTTAACCCAGTGGTATATTTATTATATATTTAGCAGGTTAACCAGTGGTAGTATTTATTATATATTTAGCAGGTTAACCCAGTGGTATATTTATATATATTTAGGCAGGTACCCAGTGAGGATATTTAGTATATATTTGTAGGTTAACCCAGTGTATATTTTATTATACTATTTAGCAGGTTAACCCAGTGGTATATTTATTATATATTTAGCAGGTTAACCCAGTGGTATATTTATTATATATTTAGCAGGTTAACCCAGTGGTCTATTATTATATATTTAGCAGGTTAACCCAGTGGTATATTTATTATATATTTAGTAGGTTAACCCAGTGGTATATTTATTATATATTTTAGCAGTTAACCCAGTGGTATATTTATTATATATTTAGCAGGTTAACCCAGTGGTATATTATATATATTTAGCAGGTTAACCCAGTGGTATATTTATTATATATTTAGCAGGTTAAACCCAGTGGTATATTTATTATATATTTAGCAGGTTTAACCCCAGTGATATATTTATTATATATTTGCAGGTAACCCAGTGGTTATATTTATTATATATTTAGCAGGTTAACCCAGTGATATATTTATTATATATTTTGCAGGTTAACCAGTGGTATATTTATTATATATTTAGCAGGTTAACCCAGTGGTATATTTATTATATATTTAGTAGATTAACCCAGTGGTATATTTATTATATATTTAGAGGTTAACCCAGTGGTATATTTATTATATATTTAGCAGGTTAACCCCAGTGGTATATTTATCATATATTTAGCAGGTTAACCCAGTGGTATATTTATTATATATTTAGTCAGGTTTAACCCAGTGGTATATTTATTATACTATTTAGCAGGTTAACCCAGTGGTATATTTATTATATATTTAGTAGATTAACCCAGTGGTATATTTATTATATATTAGCAGGTTTAACCCAGTGGTATATTTATTATATATTTAGCAGGTTAACCCAGGTGATATATTTATTATATCTTTAGCAGGTTAACCCAGTGGTATATTATATATATTAGCAGGTTAACCCAGTGGTATATTTATTATATATTTAGCAGGTTAACCAGTGGTATATTTATATATATTTAGCAGGTTAACCCAGTGGTATTTTATTATATATTTAGCAGGTTAACCCAGTGGTATATTTATTATATATTTAGCAGGTTAACCCAGTGGTATATTTATTATATTTAGCAGGTTAACCCAGTGGTATATTTATTATATATTTAGCAGGTTAACCCAGTGGTATATTTATTATATATTAGCAGGTTAACCCAGTGGTAATATTTATTATATATTTAGCAGGTTAACCCAGTGGTTATTTTATTATATATTTAGTAGTTTAACCCAGTGGTATATTATTATATATTTAGCAGGTTAACCAGTGGGTATATTTATTATATATTTAGCAGGTTACCCGTGGTATTTATTATATATTTAGCAGGTTAACCCAGTGGTATATTTATTATATATTAGCAGGTTAACCCAGTGGTATATTATTATATATTTAGGCAGGTTAACCCAGTGGTATATTTATTATATATTTAGCAGGTTAACCCAGTGGTATATTTATTATATATTTAGCAGGTTAACCCAGTGGTATATTTATTATATATTTAGCAGGTTAACCCAGTGGTATATTATATATTTAGCAGGTTAACCCAGTGGTATATTTATTATATATTTAGTAGGTTAACCCAGTGGTATATTTATTATATATTTAGCAGGTTAACCCTGTGGTATATTATATATTTAGCAGGTTAACCCAGTGGTATATTTATTATATATTTAGCAGGTTAACCCAGTGGTATATTTATTATATATTAGCAGGTTAACCCAGTGGTATATTTATTATATATTTAGCAGGTTAACCCAGTGGTATATTTATTATATATTTAGCAGGTTAACCCAGTGGTATATTTATTATATATTTAGCAGGTTAACCCAGTGGTATATTTATTATATATTTAGCAGGTTAACCCAGTGGTATATTTATTATATATTTAGTAGGTTAACCCAGTGGTATAATTATTAGATATTTAGCAGGTTAACCCAGTGGTATATTTATTATATATTTAGCAGGTTAACCCAGTGGTATATTTATTATATATTTAGCAGGTTAACCCAGTGGTATATTTATTATATATTTAGCAGGTTAACCCAGTGGTATATTTATTATATATTTAGCAGGTTAACCCAGTGGTATATTTATTATATATTTAGCAGGTTAACCCAGTGGTATATTTATTATATATTTAGCAGGTTAACCCAGTGGTATATTTATTATATATTTAGTAGGTTAACCCAGTGGTATATTTATTATATATTTAGCAGGTTAACCCAGTGGTATATTTATTATATATTTAGCAGGTTAACCCAGTGGTATATTTATTATATATTTAGCAGGTTAACCCAGTGGTATATTTATTATATATTAGCAGGTTAACCCAGTGGTATATTTATTATATATTTAGTAGGTTAACCCAGTGGTATATTTATTATATATTTAGCAGGTTAACCCAGTGGTATATTTATTATATATTTAGCAGGTTAACCCAGTGGTATATTATATATTTAGCAGGTTAACCCAGTGGTATATTTATTATATATTTAGCAGGTTAACCCAGTGGTATATTTATTATATATTTAGCAGGTTAACCCAGTGATATATTTATTATATATTTTGCAGGTTAACCCAGTGGTATATTTATTATATATTTAGCAGGTTAACCCAGTGATATATTTATTATATATTTTGCAGGTTAACCCAGTGGTATATTTATTATATATTTAGCAGGTTAACCCAGTGGTATATTTATTATATATTTAGTAGATTAACCCAGTGGTATATTTATTATATATTTAGCAGGTTAACCCAGTGGTATATTTATTATATATTTAGCAGGTTAACCCAGTGGTATATTTATTATATATTTAGCAGGTTAACCCAGTGGTATATTTATCATATATTTAGCAGGTTAACCCAGTGGTATATTTATTATATATTTAGCAGGTTAACCCAGTGGTATATTTATTATATATTTAGCAGGTTAACCCAGTGGTATATTTATTATATATTTAGTAGATTAACCCAGTGGTATATTTATTATATATTTAGCAGGTTAACCCAGTGGTATATTTATTATATATTTAGCAGGTTAACCCAGTGATATATTTATTATATATTTAGCAGGTTAACCCAGTGGTATATTTATTATATATATAGTAGGTTAACCCAGTGGTATATTATATATTTATCATGTTAACCCAGTGGTATATTTATTATATATTTAGCAGGTTAACCCAGTGGTATATTTATTATATATTTAGCAGGTTAACCCAGTGGTATATTTATTATATATTTAGCAGGTTAACCCAGTGGTATATTATATATTTAGCAGGTTAACCCAGTGGTATATTTATTATATATTTAGTAGGTTAACCCAGTGGTATATTTATTATATATTTAGCAGGTTAACCCTGTGGTATATTATATATTTAGCAGGTTAACCCAGTGGTATATTTATTATATATTTAGCAGGTTAACCCAGTGGTATATTTATTATATATTTAGCAGGTTAACCCAGTGGTATATTTATTATATATTTAGCAGTTTAACCCAGTGGTATATTTATTATATATTTAGCAGGTTAACCCAGTGGTATATTTATTATATATTTAGCAGGTTAACCCAGTGGTATATTTATTATATATTTAGCAGGTTAACCCAGTGGTATATTTATTATATATTTAGTAGGTTAACCCAGTGGTATAATTATTATATATTTAGCAGGTTAACCCAGTGGGTATATTTATTATATATTTAGCAGGTTAACCCAGTGTATATTTATTATATATTAGCAGGTTAACCCAGTGGTATATTTATTATATATTTAGCAGGTTAACCCAGTGGTATATTTATTATATATTTAGCAGGTTAACCCAGTGGTATATTTATTATATATTTAGCAGGTTAACCCAGTGGTATATTTATTATATATTTAGCAGGTTAACCCCAGTGGTATATTTATTATATATTTAGTAGGTTAACCCAGTGGTATATTTATCTATATATTTAGCAGGTTAACCCAGTGGTATATTTATTATATATTAGCAGGTAACCCAGTGGTATATTTATTATATATTTAGCAGGTAACCCAGTGGTATATTTATTATATATTTAGCATGTTAACACCAGTGGTATATTTATTATATATTTAGTAGGTTAACCCAGTGGTATATTTATTATATATTTAGCAGGTTAACCCAGTGGTATATTATTATATATTTAGCAGGTTAACCCAGTGGTATATTATATATTTAGCAGGTTAACCCAGTGGTATATTTATTATATATTTAGCAGGTTAACCCAGTGGTATATTTATTATATATTTAGCAGGTTAACCCAGTGATATATTTATTATATATTTTGCAGGTTAACCCAGTGGTATATTTATTATATATTTAGCAGGTTAACCCAGTGATATATTTATTATATATTTTGCAGGTTAACCCAGTGGTATATTTATTATATATTAGACCGTATTGGTTAACCCAGTGGTATATTTATTATATATTTAGTAGATTAACCCAGTGGTATATTTATTATATATTTAGCAGGTTAACCCAGTGGTATATTTATTATATATTTAGCAGGTTAACCCAGTGGTATATTTATCATATATTTAGCAGGTTAACCCAGTGGTATATTTATTATATATTTAGCAGGTTAACCCAGTGGTATATTTATTATATATTTAGCAGGTTAACCCAGTGGTATATTTATTATATATTTAGTAGATTAACCCAGTGGTATATTTATTATATATTTAGCAGGTTAACCCAGTGGTATATTTATTATATATTTAGCAGGTTAACCCAGTGATATATTTATTATATATTTAGCAGGTTAACCCAGTGGTATATTTATTATATATATAGTAGGTTAACCCAGTGGTATATTTATTATATATTTAGCAGGTTAACCCAGTGGTATATTATATATTTAGCAGGTTAACCCAGTGGTATATTTATTATATATTTAGCAGGTTAACCCAGTGGTATATTTATTATATATTTAGCAGGTTAACCCAGTGATATATTTATTATATATTTTGCAGGTTAACCCAGTGGTATATTTATTATATATTTAGCAGGTTAACCCAGTGATATATTTATTATATATTTTGCAGGTTAACCCAGTGGTATATTTATTATATATTTAGCAGGTTAACCCAGTGGTATATTTATTATATATTTAGTAGATTAACCCCAGTGGTATATTTATTATATATTTAGCAGGTTAACCCAGTGGTATATTTTATTATATATTTAGCAGGTTAACCCAGTGGTATATTTATTATATATTTAGCAGGTTAACCCAGTGGTATATTTATTATATATTTAGCAGGTTAACCCAGTGGTATATTTATTATATATTTAGCAGGTTAACCCAGTGGTATATTTATTATATATTTAGTAGATTAACCCAGTGGTATATTTATTATTATATTTAGCAGGTTAAACCCAGTGGTATATTTATTATATATTTAGCAGGTTAACCCAGTGATATATTTATTATATATTTAGCAGGTTAACCCAGTGGTATATTTATTATATATATAGTAGGTTAACCCAGTGGTATATTTATTATATATTTAGCAGGTTAACCCAGTGGTATATTATATATTTAGCAGGTTAACCCAGTGGTATATTTATTATATATTTAGCAGGTTAACGCAGTGATATATTTATTATATATTTTGCAGGTTAACCCTGTGGTATATTTAGCTGGTTGTGATGAATGTTTTATCCTGCAGCGTGGGCCGAATGCAGGGCAGCTATTAAATATGTATATCTGCCACAGTCGTGACCTTCTGGCATATCAACCAGTCATCAATGAATTAACATGATTCAGTTACATAATGCTCTCTGACAACACAACACTCTCACCAACACAACACAACACACTCACCAAGACAACACAACACACTCACCAACACCAACACACTCACCAACACAACACAACACACTCACCAACACAACACAACACACTCACCAACACAACACCAACACAACACCAACACAACACACCAACACAACACAACACAACACACTCACCAACACAACACCAACACACTCACCAACACAACACACTCACCAACACAGAGTTATGGGTCTTGCAACAATAGATTTTTCTGCTTTTTATCTTTCCTTATTTGCGTGAAACCCCACCTCTGTGAATTGGTTTAGTGCTATTTGCTGTATCAGTGACTCACCACACTGTGTATTATGGTTCAGTGACTCACCACACTGTGTATCATGGTTCAGTGACTCACCACACTGTGTATTATGGTTCAGTGACTCACCACACTGTGTATCATGGTTCAGTGACTCACCACACTGTGTATCATGGTTCAGTGACTCACCACACTGTGTATCAAGGTTCAGTGACTCACCACACTGTGTATCATGGTTCAGTGACTCACCACACTGTGTATCATGGTTCAGTGACTCACCACACTGTATTATGGTTCAGTGACTCACCACACTGTGTATCATGGTTCAGTGACTCACCACACTGTATTATGGTTCAGTGACTCACCACACTGTGTATCATGGTTCAGTGACTCACCACACTGTGTATGATGGTTCAGTGACTCACCACACTGTGTATGATGGTTCAGTGACTCACCACACTGTGTATTATGGTTCAGTGACTCACCTCACTGTGTATTATGGTTCAGTGACTCACCACACTGTGTATCATGGTTCAGTTACTCACCACACTGTGCATTATGGTTCAGTGACTCACCACACTGTGTATCATGGTTCAGTGACTCACCACACTGTGCATTATGGTTCAGTGACTCACCACACTGTGTATTATGGTTCAGTGACTCACCACACTGTGTATCATGGTTCAGTGACTCACCACACTGTGTATCATGGTTCAGTGACTCACCACACTGTGTATTATGGTTCAGTGACTCACCACACTGTGTATCAAGGTTCAGTGACTCACAAACTGTGTTTGTATCAGGTGTGTGAAAGCTGTGTTTGTATCAGGTGTGTGTGAAAGCTGTGTTTGTATCAGGTGTGTGAAAGCTGTGTTTGTATCAGGTGTGTGCCAGCTGTGTGTGTAACAGGAGTGTGAAAGCTGTGTTTCCATCAGGTGTGTGTGAAAGCTGTGTTTGTATCAGGTGTGTGTGCCAGCTGTAATTGTATCAGGTGTGTGTGAAAGCTGTGTTTGTATCAGGTGTGTGAAAGCGGTGTTTGTATCAGGTGTGTGTGCCAGCTGTGTTTGTATCAGGAGTGTGAAAGCTGTGTTTGTATCAGGAGTGTGAAAGCTGTGTTTGTATCAGGTGTGTGAAAGCTGTGTTTGTATCAGGAGTGTGAAAGCTGTATTTGTATCAGGTGTGTGTGAAAGCTGTGTTTGTATCAGGTGTGTGTGAAAGCTGTGTTTGTATCAGGTGTGTGTGCCAGCTGTGTTTGTATCAGGTGTGTGTGAAAGCTGTGTTTGTATCAGGTGTGTGTGAAAGCTGTGTTTGTATCAGGTGTGTGTGCCAGCTGTGTTTGTATCAGGTGTGTGTGAAAGCTGTGTTTGTATCAGGTGTGTGTGAAAGCTGTGTTTGTATCAGGTGTGTGTGAAAGCTGTGTTTGGATCAGGTGTGTGCCAGCTGTGTTTGTATCAGGAGTGTGAAAGCTGTGTTTGCATCAGGTGTGTGTGAAAGCTGTGTTTGTATCAGGTGTGTGTGAAAGCTGTGTTTGTATCAGGTGTGTGTGAAAGCTGTGTTTGTATCAGGTGTGTGTGCCAGCTGTGTTTGTATCAGGAGTGTGAAAGCTGTGTTTGCATCAGGTGTGTGTGAAAGCTGTGTTTGTATCAGGAGTGTGAAAGCTGTGTTTGTATCAGGTGTGTGAAAGCTGTGTTTGTTTCAGTTGTTTGTGAAAGCTGTGTTTGTATCAGGAGTGTGAAAGCTGTGTTTGTATCAGGTGTGTGTGAAAGCTGTGTTTGTATCAGGTGTGTGTGAAAGCTGTGTTTGGATCAGGTGTGTGAAAGCTGTGTTTGCATCAGGTGTGTGTGAAAGCTGTGTTTGTATCAGGTGTGTGTGAAAGCTGTGTTTGTATCAGGTGTGTGTGAAAGCTGTGTTTGGATCAGGTGTGTGCCAGCTGTGTTTGTATCAGTTGTGTGTGAAGGCGTGTTTGTATCAGGTGTGTGAAAGCTGTGTTTGTATCAGGAGTGTGAAAGCTGTGTTTGTATCAGGAGTGTGTGAAAGCTGTGTTTGTATCAGGTGTGTGAAAGCTGTGTTTGTATCAGGAGTGTGAAAGCTGTATTTGTATCAGGAGTGTGAAAGCTGTGTTTGTATCAGGAGTGTGAAAGCTGTGTTTGTATCAGGAGTGTGTACCAGCTGTGTTTCTATCAGGTGTGTGTGCCAGCTGTGTGTGTTTTGGCTCTTTGAGCCCGGGGCTCTTAGACACAGTTTAGCAGCAGCTCAGCCCGCCTGCATTATTCAGACACGACTGAGCCCCTAGGATAGGGTTACCCCAAGCAGTACAGCTGATACATTAAGGTGCCCTTTGCAACTATAATGGACTACACACACCTGGCACACACACACACACACACACACACACACACACACACACACACACGCTGTGAGGCGGTGACAGGTCCCAGGGCTGAGGTGAACAGAGGCTCTATAACCAGAGAGAGAGTCTCGTCTCGACTCAGTGGGAGAGACACAAAGGACTGCCGCGGGACACAAAGGAACGCTGACCTGGGATATGCTTTCTCACACAGCAGACAAACAGCCGACACACCGGGTGTAGGAGAGGATACCCCTGATCCGGGGAGTCTCTCAGACGCACTTCTCTCTGTGCGGGGGGGGGGGGGGGGGACTCCTGCCAAAACTCAGGCTGCAGCCAAGAAGACAACCAACGGCTGGAGAACACAGACAGAACACTGGCAGAACACAGACAGAACACAGACAGAACACTGGAAGAACACTGGAAGAACACTGGAAGAACACCGACAGAACACTGGCAGAACACTGGTAGAACACTGGCAGAACACCGACAGAACACTGGCAGAGCACCGACAGAACACTGGCAGAGCACAGACAGAACACTGGCAGAGCACCGACAGAACACTGGCAGAGCACAGACAGAACACAGACAGAACACTGGAAGAACACTGGAAGAACACTGGAAGAACACTGGAAGAACACTGACAGAACACTGGCAGAACACTGGTAGAACACAGGCAGAGCACCGACAGAACACTGGCAGAGCACCGACAGAACACTGGCAGAACACTGGCAGAACACTGGCAGAACACTGACAGAACACTGGCAGAACACTGGAAGAACACTGGCAGAACACTGGCAGAACACAGACAGAACACTGGCAGAACACTGGCAGAACACTGACAGAACACTGGCAGAACACTGACAGAACACTGGCAGAACACTGACAGAACACCGGAAGAACACAGACAGAACACTGGCAGAGCACCGGCAGAACACAGACAGAACACTGGCAGAGCACCGGCAGAACACAGACAGAACACTGGCAGAGCACCGGCAGAACACAGACAGAACACTGGCAGAGCACCGGCAGAACACAGACAGAACACTGGCAGAGCACCGGCAGAACACAGACAGAACACTGGCAGAGCACCGGCAGAACACAGACAGAACACCGGAAGAACACTGACAGAACACTGGCAGAACACTGGCAGAACACTGACAGAACACTGGTAGAACACTGACAGAACACTGGAAGAATACTGGCAGAACACTGACAGAACACTGGCAGAACACTGGCAGAACACTGACAGAACACTGGCAGAACACTGGCAGAACACTGACAGAACACTGGCAGAACACTGGCAGAACACTGACAGAACACTGGAAGAACACCGGCAGAACACTTAAAGAACACTGGGACAATAGGAGACAGTCTGTGAGGACGATACAGCTGGCAGAACACTGGGACAATAGGAGACAGTCTGTGAGGACGATACAGCTGACAGTGGGACAATAGGAGACAGTCTGTGAGGACTGCTAGACTACAGAGCTGTACTGTAAGGAACCCCAGTCTGGATCAGTCTGCTAGACTACAGAGCTGTACTGTAAGGAACCCCAGTCTGGATCAGTCTGCTAGACTACAGAGCTGTACTGTAAGGAACCCCAGTCTGGATCAGTCTGCTAGACTACAGAGCTGTACTGTAAGGAACCCCAGTCTGGATCAGTCTGCTAGACTACAGAGCTGTACTGTAAGGAACCACAGTCTGGATCAGTCTGCTAGACTACAGAGCTGTACTGTAAGGAACCCCCGTCTGGATCAGTCTGCTAGACTACAGAGCTGTACTGTAAGGAACACCAGTCTGGATCAGTCTGCTACACTACAGAGCTGTACTGTAAGGAACCCCAGTCTGGATCAGTCTGCTAGACTACAGAGCTGTACTGTAAGGAACCCCAGTCTGGATCAGTCTGCTAGACTACAGAGCTGTACTGTAAGGAACCTCAGTCTGGATCAGTCTGCTAGACTACAGAGCTGTACTGTAAGGAACCCCAGTCTGGATCAGTCTGCTAAACTACAGAGCTGTACTGTAAGGAACCCCAGTCTGGGATCAGTCTGCTACACTACAGAGCTGTACTGTAAGGAACCCCAGTCTGGATCAGTCTGCTAGACTACAGAGCTGTACTGTAAGGAACCCCAGTCTGGATCAGTCTGCTAGACTACAGAGCTGTACTGTAAGGAACCCCAGTCTGGATCAGTCTGCTACACTACAGAGCTGTACTGTAAGGAACCCCAGTCTGGGATCAGTCTGCTAGACTACAGAGCTGTACTGTAAGGAACCCCAGTCTGGATCAGTCTGCTAGACTACAGAGCTGTACTGTAAGGAACCCCAGTCTGGATCAGTCTGCTACACTACAGAGCTGTACTGTAAGGAACCCCAGTCTGGATCAGTCTGCTAGACTACAGAGCTGTACTGTAAGGAACCCCAGTCTGGATCAGTCTGCTAGACTACAGAGCTGTACTGTAAGGAACCCCAGTCTGGATCAGTCTGCTAGACTACAGAGCTGTACTGTAAGGAACCTCAGTCTGGATCAGTCTGCTAGACTACAGAGCTGTACTGTAAGGAACCCCAGTCTGGATCAGTCTGCTAGACTACAGAGCTGTACTGTAAGGAACTCCAGTCTGGATCAGTCTGCTAGACTACAGAGCTGTCTGACTCTGAGAAGTAATGTGACCGACCGCTGTGATTCAGACTCCGTTACTAGATCGTGTTTTTGGATGGCCGTTGGTTTTGGTTCGGCTGTTTCAGTTCACATTACAGAGTCTTCACAGAGAAGAGTGGGTCCGAGGTGTAGCTTCATTCAGACGGAGACAGACAGACAGGAGGAGATGCTGCTGTGTTTGACTGCCGGCTGGACAGCAACCCTCTGACCGACTTCATCTCCCTCTAGCATAGCATAGCCTGAGACAACATGCCACCTAAGAAAGGAGCGGCAGCCAAGAAAGGAGGAGGGAAGGAGGACAAAAAAGGAGGAGGGAAGGAGGACAAGAAAGGGGGGAAGAAAGAGGAGCCGGCTAAAGATAAAGCAAAGGATGATGGGAAAAAAGGTAAAGGAAAGAAGTCGGAGGAGGAGGAGGAGGAGGTGGAGGTGCCAAGCGAGGAGGAAGAGGAGGATGAACAGAGTGAGGAAGAGCAGAAAGCTCCACCGCCACAGAAAGGGAAGGGGAAGGTCGCTCTGAAGGGAGCCTCTAAAGCCGTAGCCATGAAAGCTATGGTCAAGCCGCCCCCCAAACGAGGCCAGCCCCCGCCCCCCGAGGACGACGAGGAGGAGGAAGAGGAGGCGAGGAAGCCGCAGATGAAGAAGATGGGAGGGTTGAACCTGAAGAAGATGACTCAGGGGAACATCAAGGGAACCAAGGCCATGATGGGGTTCGCTGCCGAGGGACAGAAAAAGACAGTGGCCGCCCAGAAGGTCCAGAAGAAACAGGAAGCCAAGTCTCACCTGAAGGCTCTGAGCGGTCTGACAGGTAAGGCCTCGCCTTTCTCTGCCTCCACACCTAAAAATCCCCCGCCGCCGCCGACGGTGAAGACCCAGCCCAAGAGGAACATGAAGAGCACGTCTCGTCTGTTCCTCAGGATGTCAGGACATAAGAAGACCAAGCCTCCCACCAACACCAAGCAGATCCTAGGCACCACTAAGTTGTTCGCTGGCTTCGGGAAATCCAAATCTCCTCCTCCAGAGAAAGACAAGCCAGCGCTGCCCAGCACTTCCAAGTTCTCCATGTTCACCAGGAAGGAGGAGACGCCCAAGGAGCCTCCTGGTAAGAAGGGTTTGCTGCTGTCTAACCTGGGGGCCCGCGGCCCCGCCGCCTCAGAGCAGGCTAAAGGACTGGGGGGGAAGTTTAAAGGCATGTTTGTCAAGAAGAAGGACGAGGGTTTTGAGTCTGGGTTTAAGAGTAAAGGCTGGATGCTGGGGAGGATAGCGGGAGCTACTAACTGGCTGACCGGGAGATTCCTGTCCTCTAAGGGCCAGGGGCGACTAAAGGCAAGTAAGAAGCTTTCGTTCGCCACGCGGGACCCCCGTGCCAGGCTGAGGGGGAGCTACTACAACGAGGACTATGAGGATGACGAGGAAGAGGAAGAATTCAGCTATGACGAAGATGAGTACGACCAGTGGTCCGGAGGTCGTTACGGACGACCTTTAACCTACGCCTCCTACGACCCTTACGGAGAGGTCACGGAATACTACGAGGACAAGTACGGTTACTATGACGACAAGGGCAACTACTACGACTACTACAGCGAGGACGACTATGAGTACCGTGACGACGAGGCGGAATACTACGACCCGTACAGTTACTACAGTGACGGGTTTGACTACCTCGACCGCAGGCAGGGGCTGACGACGGAGGAGTATTGTTACTACGGCGACGATGGTCTGGAGTACTGCTACGGCGATGACGGACTGCTGTATCCGACGGAGACGGGGGAATACGGTCACTACTACTACGATAACGGATACTACGACGCTAATGAGATGTTGGATTACCGTGACGACCAGTCGTGGTATTACAACCCGCAGTACCTGGATTATGGGATGTCTGAGCATTATGGGATGTTGCAGGGTTACGGTGGTTTCTATCTGCCAGACCAGTCCGTCCTGTACCACACAGACCCTGCTGCTGGGATGATGGGCTATGCTGCTATTGATCAGTTCAACCCCTATCCCCCTTACCCGCTCCACCAAACCTACCCTCAGCCCTACCCTTTCCCCATGGAAACTGTTCTGGAGTCAGTGCAGCCGGGGGTTGTGTACGGGGCTGAGCAGCTGTCCTACCCAGCAGCTGTCCCAGGATCAGACCAGTTCCGGCTGCCGCGGCCGCAGGTCAGGCTGTTCGGCAAGGAGAGATTAGAGGTCGGCCACGTCCCCTCCTCCTCCTCTTCTCACCTGGACCTCAAAGACCTGGATGTTATGTCAGAGATCCAGTACGAGCCGCTCCCCCTCCCCCAGTACACCCCCACATCTCACCCCCGGCCTCCTTCCCCTACCCCCACAGCCAAGCTCATCCAGCAGGCCCACGGCCGCACCCCTCTCTCTGCCTCCCCCAGCCGGATCTCCCTCACCCCTCATGCCTCCCCCCTCTATCACCACTCTCCCATACCTCTAGAGCCCGTGTTCCAGCAATACATCCCACAGATGGGAGAGATCTCAGGGATGGGACCCTATCCACCAATGGCTTCACCTTATCCATCGATGACTCCACAGATGGGAGAGATCTCAGGGATGGGACCCTATCCACCAATGGCTTCACCTTATCCATCGATGACTCCACAGATGGCCACCCCATATTCCCCCATGTTTTCCCCAATGCCAGTGCGTCGTCTCGGCCCCCACCCGTCTCCTCAGCTCTCTCTAAGGCCTGGTTCTCCAGGTATGGGGCGCGTCCCTCGTCCCACTCGTCCCATGGACCCCCACCTCTCCCCTCAGCTCTCTAGGAGCGGGATTCCTCCCCCTCATCTGCCCCACTCTCCGCTAGCCAGGAGGCGCACCTCCCCCCCATCCTCGCCCCTCCCATCCAGACGAGGCCCTTCCCTCAGGGCTCAGAGTCAGCCGTCCAGGAGGAGGAGACTCCTCTCTCACCCCCCTCCCCCCTGCTCCCCCCTGGCCAGTCCCCCTTCCTCCCCCCAAGGATCCCTGAGGAAAAGGAGCCCTCCTCATTCTCCCAGGCCCCCCTCCCCTCCTCTCTCCAGAGCTCGTCTGATTGGAGGAAGGAAGCAACAAAGCACCTTGTCTCGCCCCTCCTCCTCCCCCTCCTCCCCCCCTCTCAGAAGGAACCCCCCCCTCGGGGAGTACAGACCCCAGTCTCCATCATTCCGTCCTGCCTCCCCCTCCCCTAACCTCTCTTCCCCGCGCCGACTCTCCTCTCCCACCCCCTCCTGTATATCCAGACGCCCCCTCCCTTCCCGCACCTCCACACGGCACCTCAGAGGGGGTCGTGGCCAGGTGCCCATGGGGGCTGTGAAGCCCTCGCCAGGTAACCCCTACCTGCAGAGACGCAGTCGGCACGGCACCCCTCTCACCCAGAACGTGGCTCCCTTCAGGTCGTCGGTTCACAGCGTCCCCGAGGGCCAACCCCCACCAGCAGGACAGCTGCAGGGCCCCGGCCCCCCCAGGCCGGGAGGGGTCAGGGAGTCGCAGCGGACCCCCCAGGGAGGTTTCCATCGCCCCGTAGGGAGGGGCCACCCTCTCGTCCGCATGCCCAGGAACCCTCCTCCTGGCAGGCAGTCGTTCAGAGGCCGTCCTCTCTCCCCCCAGCCCTCTATAAAGCAACAGGGTGGTCCTCTCTCTCCACAGCACTCTGTTAGACGCCCTTCCTCCCCCTACCACCCACAACACAAGCAACCTTCTTCCCCTCTGCCACCCCGTGCCCCATCTCCCTTCCGCCACTTCTCCCCAGCCTCCTTCAGATCCCCCCACAACCCCAGTCTTCCCCATCACTCCCAGGTCGTGACCCAGTACAACCACACGATGGAGCCAGGAGCCTCTCCCTTACTGACCAACGCTGACCTTAGAGGGGCAAACTACACCTCCCCTCAGCAGCGGCCCACCTCCCCCCATCCCTCCCTCCATTACGATCCTCGTTCCTCCCCTCTCCAGAACTCTTACCCGCGTAACACGTCCTACAGTTCGCCTGTGCGGAGAGGCCCCTCTCCTTCGCTTGGCGGCCAGCTGATGACGTCATATGATGGACGGGTTAGCCAGGGTTCCCTCCCCCAGCCGTCTAACGCCTCCTACTCCTCCCCGCTGGCCTCCTCTCCTCTCCAGAGGAATGCCTCCCTCTACACCCCTGTCCTCTCCCCTTATCAGACCCAGTCCTCCTCACCTCGTCTCTCTGGCACCACGCTCAGCCCTCGGCTCCGCAACGCTTCCTACGCCTCCCCCGCTCTTCACAGACCTCCTCCTCCCTCCTCCTCCCCAACGCTGTCAGCATTCCGCCGACCCGACGGTTCCATGATGACGTCGCGGGGTTCCGAGGGGAACGAGAGGAGTGGAGGTTCTCCTGGTTCCGTCTCTCTGATGTCTAATGCTCTGCAGAACACCAGCATGAGACAAGCTACCTACCGCCTACCAGACGGTTCTCTGGTCACCAGGACTGAACCCGATCCTCAACCGTCCTCCTTCTCTCCGAACCTCTCTTCCGCTCTCCTAAACCCCAACATGCAACAGGCTACGTATAAATTACCAGACGGGACGCTAGTAACCCAGAACGAGCCTCAACCGATTCCCTCTACCTCCTTCTCTCCAAATCTCTCCTCAGCTCTTCTCAACCCAAACCTCCGTCAGGCTACGTACAGATTACCGGATGGAACTCCAGTAACCAGGACTGAACAAACTCCTCAGCCGTCCTCTCCGATGCTTTCCTCTGCCCTCCTCAACCAAAATCTTACCAAGGCTACGTACCGTTTACCCGACGGAACTCTAGTAACCAGGAACGAGCCTCAGCAACCTTCTTCTCCTAACCTCTCCTCTGCCCTCCTCAACCAAAATCTTACCAAGGCTACGTACCGTTTACCCGACGGAACTCTAGTAACCAGGAACGAGCCTCAGCAACCTTCTTCTCCTAACCTCTCCTCTGCCCTCCTCAACCAAAATCTTACCAAGGCTACGTACCGTTTACCCGACGGAACTCTAGTAACCAGGAACGAGCCTCAGCAACCTTCTTCTCCTAACCTCTCCTCTGCCCTCCTCAACCAAAATCTTACCAAGGCTACGTACCGTTTACCCGACGGAACTCTAGTAACCAGGAACGAGCCTCAGCAACCTTCTTCTCCTAACCTCTCCTCTGCCCTCCTCAACCAAAATCTTACCAAGGCTACGTACCGTTTACCCGACGGAACTCTAGTAACCAGGAACGAGCCTCAGCAACCTTCTTCTCCTAACCTCTCCTCTGCCCTCCTCAACCAAAATCTTACCAAGGCTACGTACCGTTTACCCGACGGAACTCTAGTAACCAGGAACGAGCCTCAGCAACCTTCTTCTCCTAACCTCTCCTCAGCTCTTCTCAACCCAAACCTCCGTCAGGCTACGTACAGATTACCCGACGGAACTCTAGTAACCAGGAATGAGCCTCAGCAACCTTCTTCTCCTAACCTCTCCTCTGCTCTCCTCAACCCTAACGTCCGTGGAGCCTCCTACAGGGGGGGGTCTCTGGCCCCCCCTAGCCCCTCCCCCAACCTGTCCTCTGCTCTCCAGAACCAAAACCTGCGTTCAGCTACGTACAGACTACCTGACGGGACCTTAGTGACCCGGACGCAGCCCAGCACCCCTCAGCTCTCCAACGCTCTCCAGAACCAGAACCTGCGTTCAGCTACGTACAGACTTCCTGACGGGAGCCTGATGACGAGACCTGTTCCCGCCACCCCCCAGCTTGGCAATGCCCTACAGAACCAGAACCTCCGTGGGGCTTCCTACCGCCTGCCCTCCTCGCTGGAGGATCCTGGAGGGGGGCGATACGCCGTGGTCATGCCCCAGGTGCAGGGCTCTGGGCTGGGGAAAGGGGCAGGGCATCACTGGGCTCAAGGCCCAGGGCCTGGGGCTGGGATGGGGACACAGCCCGGGGGTCCAAGGGAGCAGGTGGATGTGTGGGGGTCAGAGACAGTGCTGCCCCACCCCACCGTCCAGAACCTCACCAAGTGGTCCATGTACCGGGATGAGGAGCTACTGGACCCACCGGGGCCCCTCCACCATGGACAGAGAGAGATGGAAGACCTGGAGCCGGACTGGGCTCCTAACAGGGAAGGGGAACCCACTGGGCCCTGGTATGATAAGGTAATACTGGTTTAACTATAGAACCCACTGGGCCCTGGTATGATAAGGTAATACTGGTTTAACTATAGAACCCACTGGGCCCTGGTATGATAAGGTAATACTGGTTTAACTATAGAACCCACTGGGCCCTGGTATGATAAGGTAATACTGGTTTAACTATAGAACCCACTGGGCCCTGGTATGATAAGGTAATACTGGTTTAACTATAGAACCCACTGGGCCCTGGTATGATAAGGTAATACTGGTTTAACTATAGAACCCACTGGGCCCTGGTATGATAAGGTAGCCTACTCAAATCAAATCAAAATCAAATCAAATTTATTTATATAGCCCTTCGTACATCAGCTGAAATCTCAAAGTGCTGTACAGAAACCCAGCCTAAAACCCCAAACAGCAAGCAATGCATGTGAAAGAAGCACGGTGGCTGGGAAAAACTCCCTAGGAAAAACTCCTGAGAAAGGCCAAAAACCTAGGAAGAAACCTAGAGAGGAACCAGGCTATGAGGGGTGGCCAGTCCTCTTCTGGCTGTGCCGGGTGGATATTATAACAGAACATGGTCAAGATGTTAAAATGTTCGTAAATGACCAGCATGGTCAAATAATAATAATCATAGTAATTGTCGAGGGTGCAACAATCACGTCCGGTGAACAGGTCAGGGTTCCGTAGCCGCAGGCAGAACAGTTGAAACTGGAGCAGCAGCATGGCCAGGTGGACTGGGGACAGCAAGGAGTCATCATGCCAGGTAGTCCTAGGGCTCAGGTCCTCCGAGAGAAAGAAAGAAAGAGAGAATTAGAGAGAGCATATTTACATTCACACAGGACACTGGATAAGACAAGAGAATACTCCAGATGTAACAGACTGACCCTAGCCCCCCGACACATAAACTACTGCAGCATAAATACTGGAGGCTGAGACAGGAGGGATCAGAAGACACTGTGGCCCCATCCGATGATACCCCCGGACAGGGCCAAACAGGCAGGATATAACCCCACCCACTTTGCCAAAGCACAGCCCCCACACCACTAGAGGGATATCTACAACCACCAACTTACCGTCCGAAGACAAGGCCGAGTATAGCCCACAAAGATGTCTGCCACGGCACAACCCAAGGGGGGGCGCCAACCCAGACAGGAAGACCACGTCAGTGGCTCAACCTACTCAAGTGACGCACCCCTCCCATGGACGGCATGGAAGAACACCAGTAAGTCAGTGACTCAGCCCCTGTAAAAGGGTTAGAGGCAGAGAATCCCAGTGGGAAGAGGGGAACCGACAAGGCAGAGACAGCAAGGGCGGTTCGTTGCTCCAGCCTTTCCGTTCACCTTCACACTCCTGGGCCAGACTATACTTAATCATAGGACCTACTGAAGAGATAAGTCTTCAGTAAAGACTTAAAGGTTGAGACTGAGTCTGCGTCTCTCACATGGGTAGGCAGACCATTCCATAAAAATGGAGCTCTATAGGAGAAAGCCCTACCTCCAGCCGTTTGCTTAGAAATTCTAGGGACAATTAGGACTGTAATAGTACTGTAATACTAATACTGAAAATACTTTTAATACAGCTTCTACTGGTATGATATGGTAATATAGTAAGCTACTACTGTAATGATAAGGTAATACAGTAGGCCACTACTGGTAAGATATGGTAATACAGTAAGCCACTACTGGTAAGATAAGGTAATACAGTAAGCCACTACTGTAATGATAAGGTAATACAGTAAGCCACTACTGGTAAGATATGGTAATACAGTAAGCCACTACTGTTATGATAAGGTAATACAGTAAGCCACTACTGGTAAGATATGGTAATACAGTAAGCCACTACTGGTACAATAAGGTAATACAGTAAGCCACTACTGGTAAGATATGGTAATACAGTAAGCCACTACTGGTACGATAAGGTAATACAGTAAGCCACTACTGTAATGATAAGGTAATACAGTAAGCCACTACTGGTACAATAAGGTAATACAGTAAGCCACTACTGGTAAGATATGGTAATACAGTAGGCTACTACTAGTACAATAAGGTAATACTGTTACTACTGGTAATACTGGCAATACTGTTATAAGGTAATTCAGTAAACCACTACTGGTATGATAAGGTAATACAGTTAATACTGGCACTGATGGTATGATAAGGTAATACTGTTACTGCTGGTAATACTGGCAATACTGTTATAAGGTAATACAGTAGGCCACTGCTGGTATGATAAGGTAATACAGTAAGCTACTACTGGTATGATAAGGTAACACAGTTCATACTGATACTGCTGGTACGATGAGGTCATACAACAGGCTGCTACTGTTATGATAAGGTAATACTGGTACGATGAGGTCATACAGCAGGCTGCTACTGTTATGATAAGGTAATACTGGTACTACTGGTACGATGAGGTCATAAAGCAGGCTACTACTGTTATGATAAGGTAATACTGGTACTACTGGTATGATGAGGTCATACAGCAGACTATGACTGTTATGATAAGGTAATACTGGTACTACTGGTACGATGAGGTCATACAGCAGGCTGCTACTGTTATGATAAGGTAATACTGGTACTACTGGTACGATGAGGTCATACAGCAGGCTGCTACTGTTATGATAAGGTAATACTGGTACTACTGGTACAATGAGGTCATACAGCAGGCTGCTACTGTTATGATAAGGTAATACTGGTACGATGAGGTCATACAGCAGGCTGCTACTGTTATGATAAGGTAATACTGGTACTACTGGTACGATGAGGTCATACAGCAGGCTGCTACTGTTATGATAAGATAATACTGGTACTACTGGTACGATGAGGTCATACAGCAGGCTGCTACTGTTATGATAAGGTAATACTGGTACTACTGGTACAATGAGGTCATACAGCAGGCTGCTACTGTTATGATAAGGTAATACTGGTACTACTGGTACGGTGAGGTCATACAGCAGGCTGCTACTGTTATGATAAGGTAATACTGGTACTACTGGTACAATGAGGTCATACAGCAGGCTGCTACTGTTATGATAAGGTAATACTGGTACTACTGGTACGGTGAGGTCATACAGCAGGCTGCTACTGTTATGATAAGGTAATACTGGTACTACTGGTACGGTGAGGTCATACAGCAGGCTGCTACTGTTATGATAAGGTAATACTGGTACTACTGGTACGATGAGGTCATACAGCAGGCTGCTACTGTTATGATACGGTAATACTGGTACTACTGGTACGATGAGGTCATACAGCAGGCTGCTACTGTTATGATAAGGTAATACTGGTACGATGAGGTCATACAGCAGGCTGCTACTGTTATGATACGGTAATACTGGTACTACTGGTACGATGAGGTCATACAGCAGACTGGAGTAATAAGATCACATATTTTGGTTCTAGTCAGGATTCTAGCAGCCGTATTTAGCACTAACTGAAGTTTGTTTAGTGCTTTATCCGGGTAGCCAGAAAGTAGAGCATTGCAGTAGTCCAACCTAGAAGTGACAAAAGCATGGATTAATTTTTCTGCATCATTTTTGGACAGAACGTTTCTGATTTTTGCAATGTTACGTAGATGGTCAAAAGCTGTCCTTGAAACAGTCTTGATATGTTCTTCAAAAGAGAGATCAGGGGCCAGAGTAACGATAAGGTAATACCGGCAATACTGGTTAAACAAGGTAATACTGGTTCGACAAGTAATACTGGTTCGAGAAGGTAATACTGGTACGATAAGGTAATACTGGTACGATAAGGCAATACTGGTACGATAAGGCAATACTGGTACGATAAGGTAATACTGGTACGATAAGGTAATACTGGTATGATAAGGCAATACCGATATGGCAAGGCAATACGGGCATGATAAGGTAATACCGGCAATACCGGCACGATAAGGTAATACCGGTACGATAAGGTAATACCGGTAATACTGGTACGATAAGGTAATACCGGTACGATAGGGTAATACCGGTACGATAAGGTAATACCGGCACGATAGGGTAATACCGGTACGATAAGGTAATACCGGTAACACTGGTACGATAAGGTAATACTGGCACGATAAGGTAATACCGGTACGATAAGGCAATAACGGTACGATAAGGTAATACCGGCACGATAAGGCAATAACGGTACGATAAGGCAATACCGGTACGATAAGGTAATACCGGGATGATAAGGCAACACCGATACGATAAGGTAATACTGGTACGATAAGGTAATACTGGTACGTTAAGGCAATACTGGTACGATAAGGCAATAGTGGTACGATAAGGTAATACTGGTACGATAAGGTAATACTGGTACGATAAGGCAATACCGATATGGCAAGGCAATACGGCATGATAAGGTAATACCGGCAATACCGGCACGATAAGGTAATACCGGTACAATAAGATAATACCGGTAACACAGGTACGATAAGGTAATACCGGTACGATAGGGTAATACCGGTACGATAAGGTAATACCGGCACGATAGGGTAATACCGGTAATACTGGTACGATAAGGTAATACTGGCACGATAAGGTAATACCGGTACGATAAGGTAATACCGGCACGATAGGGTAATACCGGTAATACTGGTACGATAAGGTAATACTGGCACGATAAGGTAATACCGGTACGATAAGGCAATAATGGTACGATAAGGTAATACCGGTACGATAAGGTAATACCGGCACGATAGGGTAATACCGGTAATACTGGTACGATAAGGTAATACTGGCACGATAAGGCAATACCGGTACGATAAGGCAATACCAGTACGATAAGGTAATACCGGGATGATAAGGCAACACCGATACGATAATACTGGTACGATAAGGTAACAACGGTACGATAAGGCAATACCGGTACGATAAGGTAATACCGGGATGACAAGGTAATACCGGTACGATAAGGTAATACCGGTATGATAAGGTAATACCGGTACGATAAGGTAATACCGGTACGATAAGGTAATACCGGTACGATAAGGCAATACCGGTACGATAAGGTAATACCGGTACGATAGGGTAATACCGGTACGACAGGGTAATACTGGTACGATAAGTTAACACCGGTACGATAAGGTAATACCGGGATGATAAGGCAATACCGGTACGATAAGGTAATACCGGTACGATAAGGCAATACCGGTACGATAAGGCAATACCGGTACGGTAAGGTAATACCGGTACGATAGGGTAATACCGGTAATACTGGTACGATAAGGTAATACTGGCACGATAAGGTAATACCGGTATGATAAGGTCATACCGGCACGATAAGGTAATACCGGTACGATAAGGTAATACCGGTAATACTGGTACGATAAGGTAATACTGGCACGATAAGGCAATACTGGTGTGATAAGGTAATACCGGTCATACTGATACGATAAGGTAATACCGGCACGATAAGGTAATACCGGTCCGATAAGGTAATACCGGTCCGATAAGGTAATACTGGTACGAGAAGGTAATACCGGTAAGACCGGTACGATAAGGCAACACTGGTACGATAAGGTAATACCGGTACAATAAGGCAATACCGGTACGATAAGGCAATACCGGTACGATAAGGCAATACCGGAACGATAAGGTAATACTGGTACGATATGGTAATACTGGTACGATAAGGTAATACCGGTATGATAAGGTAATACGGTACGATAAGGTAATACCGGTACGATAAGGTAATACTGGTATGATAAGGTAATACCGGTAATACTGGTACGATAAGGTCATACCGGTATGATAAGGTAATACCGGTACGATAAGGTAATACCGGCATGATAAGGTAATACCGGTACGATAAGGTAATACCGGTACGATAAGGTAATACTGGTACGATAAGGTAATACCGGTACGATAAGGTAATACTGGTACGATAAGGTAATGCCAGAACGATAAGGTATTACTGGTACGATAAGGTAATACCGGTACGATAAGGTAATACTGGTACGATAAGGTAATACCGGTAATACTGGTACGATAAGGTAATACCGGTACGATAAGGTAATACCGGTACGATAAGGTAATACCGGTACGATAAGGTAATACCGGTACGATAAGGTAATACCGGTACGATAGGGTAATACCGGTACGATAAGGTAATACTGGTACGATAAGGTAATACCGGTAATACTGGTACGATAAGGCAATACCGGTACTATAAGGTAATACCGGTACGATAAGGTAATACTGGTACGATAAGGTAATACCGGTACGATAAGGTAATACCGGTACGATAAGGTAATACCGGTACTATAAGGTAATTCCGGTACGATAAGGTAATACTGGTACGATAAGGTAATACTGGTACGATAAGGTAATACCGGTACGATAAGGTAATACCGGTACGATAAGGTAATACCGGTGTGATAAAGTGGTACTGGAATGCGATGACTTGTGAACGTCGGTAGATGAACTCAGCGGTGTCTGTCTGTGTGTAGATGTTCTCCATCCGCAGCCTGCCCAGCATGGTGTACCGGGAGCAGCGGGAGGAAGATGGAGTAGAGGACATGACACAGCTGCGGTGAGAACACAAACGCAAACACACAACGGAGCCTTATTTTAACGGCTAATGGACGCCGCTATTTCATAGCTGGTCTCTGTGTGCTTCTGTGTCTGTTGTTGTTCCAGGGAGCTGTCTGAAGGAGCTGTGCTGCTCAACCTGAAGAAGAGGTTTGAGAGACAGATCGTCTACGTGAGTTTACTAACAACACACTGGACACTGGACGCCCATTTACCACTGATAACTGTCCCTCTATCCCCTGTACAGACGGATAGGTAGGATCCTGCTGTGTGTGTAATTAGTGGAATGTGCTTGTGTGTGTGTGTGTGTGTGTGTGTGTGTGTGTGTGTGTGTGTGTGTGTGTGTGTGTGTGTGTGTGTGTGTGTGTGTGTGTGTATCAGAGGTGGAAAAAGTACCCAATTGTCATACTTGAGTAACAGTAAATATACCCAAATAGAAATGACTCAAGTAACAGTGGAAGTCATCCAGTAAAATACTACTTGAGTAAAAATCTAAAAGTATTTGGTTTTAAATGTACTAAAGTATCAAAAGTAAAGTATAAATTATTTGAAATTCCTTATATGAAGCAAACCAGACAGCACCATATTGTTGATTTATTTATTTATTTACGGATAGCCAGGGGCACACTCCAAAACTTCAGACATCATTTACAAACCAGGCACGTGTGTTTAGTGAGTCCGCCAGATCAGAGGCAGTAGGGATGACCAGGGATGTTCTCTGTTTAGTGAGTCCTCCAGATCAGAGGCAGTAGAGGTGACCAGGGATGTTCTCTGTTTAGTGAGTCCTCCAGATCAGAGGCAGTAGGGACGACCAGGGATGTTCTCTATTTAGTGAGTCCTCCAGATCAGAGGCAGTAGGGATGACCAGGGATGTTCTCTGTTTAGTGAGTCCTCCAGATCAGAGGCAGTAAGGATGACCAGGGATGTTCTCTGTTTAGTGAGTCCTCCAGATCAGAGGCAGTAGAGGTGACCAGGGATGTTCTCTGTTTATTGAGTCCTCCAGATCAGAGGCAGTAGGGATGACCAGGGATGTTCTCTGTTTAGTGAGTCCTCCAGATCAGAGGCAGTAGGGATGACCAGGGATCTTCTCTGTTTAGTGAGTCCGCCAGATCAGAGGCAGTAGGGATGACCAAGGATCTTCTCTGTTTAGTGAGTCCTCCAGATCAGAGGCAGTAAGGATGACCAGGGATGTTCTCTGTTTAGTGAGTCCTCCAGATCAGAGGCAGTAAGGATGACCAGGGATCTTCTCTGTTTAGTGAGTCCTCCAGATCAGAGGCAGTAGGGATGACCAGGGATCTTCTCTGTTTAGTGAGTCCTCCAGATCAGAGGCAGTAAGGATGACCAGGGATCTTCTCTGTTTAGTGAGTCCTCCAGATCAGAGGCAGTAGGGATGACCAGGGATCTTCTCTGTTTAGTGAGTCCTCCAGATCAGAGGCAGTAAGGATGACCAGGGATCTTCTCTGTTTAGTGAGTCCGCCAGATCAGAGGCAGTAGGGATGACCAGGGATCTCTCTGTTTAGTGAGTCCTCCAGATCAGAGGCAGTAAGGACGACCAGGGATGTTCTCTGTTTAGTGAGTCCTCCAGATCAGAGGCAGTAGGGATGACCAGGGATGTTCTCTGTTTAGTGAGTCCTCCAGATCAGAGGCAGTAGAGATGACCAGGGATGTTCTCTGTTTAGTGAGTCCTCCAGATCAGAGGCAGTAGGGATGACCAGGGATGTTCTCTGTTTAGTGAGTCCTCCAGATCAGAGGCAGTAGGGATGACCAGGGATGTTCTCTGTTTAGTGAGTCCTCCAGATCAGAGGCAGTAGAGATGACCAGGGATGTTCTCTGTTTAGTGAGTCCTCCAGATCAGAGGCAGTAGGGACGACCAGGGATGTTCTCTGTTTAGTGAGTCCTCCAGATCAGAGGCAGTAGGGAGGACCAGGAATGTTCTCTGTTTAGTGAGTCCTCCAGATCAGAGGCAGTAGGGACGACCAGGGATGTTCTCTGTTTAGTGAGTCCTCCAGATCAGAGGCAGTAGGGATGACCAGGGATGTTCTCTGTTTAGTGAGTCCTCCAGATCAGAGGCAGTAGGGATGACCAGGGATGTTCTCTGTTTAGTGAGTCCTCCAGATCAGAGGCAGTAGAGATGACCAGGGATGTTCTCTGTTTAGTGAGTCCTCCAGATCAGAGGCAGTAGGGACGACTAGGGATGTTCTCTGTTTAGTGAGTCCTCCAGATCAGAGGCAGTAGGGAGGACCAGGAATGTTCTCTGTTTAGTGAGTCCTCCAGATCAGAGGCAGTAGGGATGACCAGGGATGTTCTCTGTGAAGTGAGTCCTCCAGATCAGAGGCAGTAGGGATGTTCAACATGTATCTCTCTGTCGCCTCTAGACATATATATGTAGTATCCTGGTCTCAGTGAATCCTCTGGACATATATAGGTAGTATCCTGGTCCTCTAGACATATATTGGTAGTATCCTGGTCTCAGTGAATCCTCTAGACATATATAGGTAGTGTCCTGGTCCTCTAGACATATATAGGTAGTATCCTGGTCCTCTAGACATATATATGTAGTATCCTGGTCTCAGTGAATCCTCTAGACATATATAGGTAGTATCCTGGTCCTCTAGACATATATAGGTAGTATCCTGGTCCTCTAGACATATATAGGTAGTATCCTGGTCTCAGTGATGTTCAACATGCATCTCTCTGTCGTCTCTAGACATATATAGGCAGTATCCTGGTCTCAGTGAATCCCTACAGGATGTTCAACATGTATGGAACGGACATGGTGTTGAAGCACAAGGGATCCGCTCTGGGAGAGAACCCTCCGTAAGAACACTTCCTGTTCCTGTGTTGTTGTGATGTGTGTCTGTTTGTTAGAAGTGTATTATGTGTGTGTGTGTGTTTTGTGTCTGTGTGTGCATGTATTAATGCAATGTGGCGTGTGTGTTATTGGTGTATTGTGTGTGTTATTGGTGTATTGTGTGTGTGTTATTGGTGTATTGTGTGTTATTGGTGTATTATTGGTGTATTGTGTGTATTATTGGTGTATTGGTGTATTATTGGTGTATTGTGTGTATTATTGGTGTATAATCTGTGGTAATGGTGTATTGTGTGTATTATTGGTGTATTGTCTGTGTTATTGGTGTATTATTGGTGTATTGTGTATTATTGGTGTATTGTCTGTGTTATTGGTGTATTATTGGTGTATTGTGTGTATTGTTGGTGTATTGTCTGTGTTATTGGTGTTTTATTGGTGTATTGTGTGTTATTGGTGTATTATTGGTGTATTGTGTGTATTATTGGTGTATTGTGTGTATTATTGGTGTATTATTGGTTTATTGGTGTATTATTGGTGTATTGTGTGTATTGTTGGTGTACTGTGTGTATTATTGGTGTATTGTGTGTATTATTGGTGTATTGTGTGTATTATTGGTGCATTGTGTGTATTATTGGTGTATTGTGTGTATTATTGGTGTATTGGGTGTATTATTGGTGTATTGTGTGTGTTATTGGTGTATTATTGGTGTATTATTGGTGTATTGTGTGTATTATTGGTGTATTATGTGTATTACTGGTGTATTGTGTGTATTATTAGTGTATTATTGGTGTATTGTGTGTATTATTGGTGTATTGTGTGTATTATTGGTGTATTGTGTGTATTATTGGTTTATTGGTGTATTGTGTGTATTATTGGTGTATTGTGTGTATTATTGGTGTATTGTGTATATTATTGGTGTATTGTGTATATTATTGGTCTATTGTGTGTATTGTTGGTGTATTGTGTGTATTGTGTGTATTATTGGTGTAATGCGTGTATTATTGGTGTATTGTGTATATTATTGGTGTATTGTGTGTATTATTGGTGTATTGTGTGTATTATTGGTGTATTGTGTATATTATTGGTCTATTGTGTGTATTGTTGGTGTATTGTGTGTATTGTGTGTATTATTGGTGTAATGTGTGTATTATTGGTGTAATGTGTGTATTATTGGTGTATTGTGTGTTTTATTGGTGTATTGTCTGTATTATTGGTGTATTGTGTGCATTATTGGTGTATTGTGAGTATTATTGGTGTATTATTGGTGTATTGTGTGTATTATTGGTGTATTATTGGTGTATTGTGTGCATTATTGGTGTATTGTGTGTATTATTGGTGTATTGTGTATATTATTGGTCTATTGTGTGTATTGTTGGTGTATTGTGTGTTTTATTGGTGTATTGTGTGTATTATTGGTGTATTGTGTGTATTAATGGTGTATATTGGTGTATTGCTAAATGATGTGTTATCCATGTGAATGTTTATCTGTGTTCATTCTGTGTTCCTCCCCAGACACCTGTTTGCCATAGCAAACGTCTCCTACACCAAAATGATGGATGCCAAACAGAACCAGGTTATTATAATCAGGTAACTACACAACACAGCTGATACCAGGTTATTATAATCAGGTAACAACACAACACAGCTGATACCAGGTTATTATAATCAGGTAACTACACAACACAGCTGATACCAGGTTATTATAATCGGGTAACTAAACAACACAGCTGCTATCAGATTATTATAATCAAGTAACTACACAACACAGCTGATACCAGGTTATTATAATCAGGTAACTACACAACACAGCTGATACCAGGTTATTATAATCTGGTAACTACACAACACAGCTGATACCAGGTTATTATAATCAGGTAACTACACAACACAGCTGATACCAGGTTAATATAATCAGGTAACTACACTACCCAGCTACTTCCTGATACGCTCTAGCCCAGCGTTTCCTAAACTTGGTCCTGGGGACCCAGAGGGGAACCATTCTGTGTTTTGACTATTGTTGGGGACCCCCCTCCCCCCCAAGGACACTCTAGCTGTGTTCTATAGGGGTCCCCCCCAGGACACTCTAGCTGTGTTCTATAGGACCCCCCCCCCCCCAGGACACACTAGCTGTGTTCTATAGGACCCCCCCCAGGACACTCTAGCTGTGTTCTATAGGACCCCCCCAGGACACTCTAGCTGTGTTCTATAGGACACCCCCCCAGGACACTCTAGCTGTGTTCTATAGGACCCCCCCAGGACACTCTAGCTGTGTTCTATAGGACCCCCCCAGGACACTCTAGCTGTGTTCTATAGGACCCCCCGAGGACACTCTAGCTGTGTTCTATAGGACCCTCCCCCCCAGGACACTCTAGCTGTGTTCTATAGGACCCCCCCAAGACACTCTAGCTGTGTTCTATAGGACCCCCCCCCCCCCCAGGACACTCTAGCTGTGTTCTGAAGGACCCCCCCCAGGACACTCTAGCTGTGTTCTATAGGACCCCCCCCAGGACACTCTAGCTGTGTTCTATAGGACCCCCCCCCAGGACACTCTAGCTGTGTTCTATAGGACCCTCCCCCCAGGACACTCTAGCTGTGTTCTATAGGACCCCCCCCCCAGGACACTCTAGCTGTGTTCTATAGGACCCCCCCAGGACACTCTAGCTGTGTTCTATAGGACCCCCCCAGGACACTCTAGCTGTGTTCTATAGGACACCCCCCCCCAGGACACTCTAGCTGTGTTCTGACGGACCCCCCCAGGACACTCTAGCTGTGTTCTATAGGACCCCCCCCCAGGACACGCTAGCTGTGTTCTATAGGACCCCCCCCCAGGACACTCTAGCTGTGTTCTATAGGACCCCCCCCCGGACACTCTAGCTGTGTTCTATAGGACCCCCCCCCCCCGGACACTCTAGCTGTGTTCTATAGGACCCCCCCCCCCCCAGGACACTCTAGCTGTGTTCTATAGGACCCCCCCCAGGACACTCTAGCTGTGTTCTATAGGACCCCCCCAGGACACTCTAGCTGTGTTCTATAGGACCCCCCCCCCCCAGGACACTCTAGCTGTGTTCTGTAGGACCCCCCCAGGACACTCTAGCTGTGTTCTATAGGACCCCCCCAGGACACTCTAGCTGTGTTCTATAGGACCCCCCCCGCCCAGGACACTCTAGCTGTGTTCTATAGGAACCCCCCCCCCCAGGACACTCTAGCTGTGTTCTATAGGACCCCCCAGGACACTCTAGCTGTGTTCTATAGGACCCTCCCCCCCCAGGACACTCTAGCTGTGTTCTGAAGGACCCCCCCCAGGACACTCTAGCTGTGTTCTATAGGACCCCCCCCCCCCAGGACACTCTAGCTGTGTTCTGACGGAGACACCTGTAAGGAAAGACCAGCCATGTCTGTGTCGGTATCAGAATCATGTCCTCAGACGGTGTGTGAAGTTGTCTCAGCGAGCACATTCCAGCGTTTAGGTTTCACCTCTCCATCTCCGGTTAACTGAAAACGTCCCCCGTTACCGTCACCCTACACCGAGCACACACTGGTCCACTCTGGATAGTTATCGTAATGACGCTGTTTAGCGTTAAGCTGTTGGCAGTGGGGAGGTAAGGAAAAGCCTTGTTGTTTTTTTGACCTTCATTTTGACAGGGAAGTCATTCTGTGACCAGGGGGAGTATCTTTTCCCAGATGAGCCCTGCGGAAACACATTCCAACACATACGATATAGAATGAAACAGACAGGTTTAGGTCTCTGTTCATTGGCCTGAACGACCCAATGAGGAGCAGAACATCTCGTCTCAGACAGCTCTTATTCCCCATAAAGGGCCCCAAAAACTCAAATCAGAGGGAGCAATAAACCTCAGGGAACAATGGGGAGTTCTAGAACCATCACTAGTAATAAACCTCAGGGAACAATGGTGAGTTCTAGAACCATCACTAGTAATAAACCTCAGGGAACAATGGTGAGTTCTAGAACCATCACCAGTAATAAACCTCAGGGAACAATGGTGAGTTCTAGAACCATCACCAGTAATAAACCTAAGGGCCTAATGGTGAGTTCTACAACCATCACTAGTAATAAACCTGAGGGAACAATGGTGAGTTCTAGAACCATCACCAGTAATAAACCTAAGGGCCTAATGTTGAGTTCTAGAACCATCCCCAGTAATAAACCTGAGGAAACAATGGTGAGTTCTAGAACCATCACCAGTAATAAACCTCAGAGAACAATGGTGAGTTCTAGAACCATCACCAGTAATAAACCTAAGGGCCCAATGGTGAGTTCTAGAACCATCACCAGTAATAAACCTAAGGGAACAATGGTGAGTTCTAGAACCATCACCAGTAATAAACCTAAGGGCCCAATGGTGAGTTCTAGAACCATCACCAGTAATAAACCTAAGGGAACAATGGTGAGTTCTAGAACCATCACCAGTAATAAACCTAAGGGCCCAATGGTGAGTTCTAGAACCATCACCAGTAATAAACCTAAGGGAACAATGGTGAGTTCTAGAACCATCACCAGTAATAAACCTAAGGGCCTAATGGTGAGTTATAGAACCATCACCAGTAATAAACCTAAGGGAACAATGGTGAGTTCTAGAACCATCACCAGTAATAAACCTAAGGGCCCAATGGTGAGTTCTAGAACCATCACCAGTAATAAACCTAAGGGAACAATGGTGAGTTCTAGAACCATCACCAGTAATAAACCTAAGGGCCTAATGGTGAGTTATAGAACCATCACCAGTAATACACCTATGGGCCTAATGGTGAGTTCTAGAACCATCACCAGTAATAAACCTAAGGGCCTAATGGTGAGTTATAGAACCATCACCAGTAATAAACCTAAGGGCCTAATGGTAAGTTCTAGAACCATCACCAGTAATAAACCTAAGGGCCCAATGGTGAGTTCTAGAACCATCACCAGTAATAAACCCAAGGGATAATTGGTGAGTTCTAGAACCATGACCAGTAATAAACCTAAGGGCCCAATGGTGAGTTCTAGAACCCTCACCAGTAATAAACCTAAGGGCCTAATGGTGAGTTCTAGAACCATCACCAGTACTAAACCTAAGGGAACAATGGTGAGTTCTAGAACCATGACCAGTAATAAACCTAAGGGCCTAATGGTGAGTTCTAGAACCATCACCAGTAATAAACCTAAGGGCCCAATGGTGAGTTCTAGAACCATCACCAGTAATAAACCTAAGGGCCCAATGGTGAGTTCTAGAACCATGACCAGTAATAAACCTAAGGGCCTAATGGTGAGTTCTAGAACCATCACCAGTAATAAACCTAAGGGAACAATGGTGAGTTCTAGAACCATCACCAGAATTTAAAATATCCATCCTATTAACTAAAGTCAGACATGCTTTGTTTCTGTTAAAGGAAACCAACCTTGAACTTTAACTTGTTCACCAGCTCAGCGACATGTTTTTTTTAATGACAGGAAGTCATCAAGACAGATACCAAGATATTTTGTAGGAAGGAACCCCCGCTCAATTTGTGTACTGTTCAAACGAGTCATTACAAATTCATTTAAATCTGGGTTATGGGACCTAGAAAAAAAACATGTTTTTTGTTGTTGTTTTGTTTGTATTACATTACGTTCTGTGTGTGTGTTTCAGTGTTTATATTGACGTTTCGTTCTGTGTGTTTCAGTGGGGAGAGCGGATCAGGGAAGACTGAGGCTACTAAACTTTTGCTGCGTTACCTAGCAGCAATACACCACAAACACAATGTTACACAACAGGTAAACACACACACACACACACACACACACACACACACACACACACACACACACACACACACACACACACACACACACACACACACACACACACACACACACGTCTGTATCCTAACCTCATCTACCTGCTGTGTTCTGTAGAGTAGCCAGCTCCACTGTCTGCATGTTCTACCTGCTGTGTTCTGTAGAGTAGCCAGCTCCACTGTCTGCATGTTCTACCTGCTGTGTTCTGTAGAGTAGCCAGCTCCACTGTCTGCATGTTCTACCTGCTGTGTTCTGTAGAGTAGCCAGCTCCACTGTCTGCATGTTCTACCTGCTGTGTTCTGTAGAGTAACCAGCTCCACTGTCTGCATGTTCTACCTGCTGTGTTCTGTAGAGTAGCCAGCTCCACTGTCTGCATGTTCTACCTGCTGTGTTCTGTAGAGTAGCCAGCTCCACTGTCTGCATGTTCTACCTGCTGTGTTCTGTAGAGTAGCCAGCTCCACTGTCTGCATGTTCTACCTGCTGTGTTCTGTAGAGTAGCCAGCTCCACTGTCTGCATGTTCTACCTGCTGTGTTCTGTAGAGTAACCAGCTCCACTGTCTGCATGTTCTACCTGCTGTGTTCTGTAGAGTAGCCAGCTCCACTGTCTGCATGTTCTACCTGCTGTATTCTGTAGAGTAGCCAGCTCCACTGTCTGCATGTTCTACCTGCTGTGTTCTGTAGAGAAGCCAGCTCCACTGTCTGCATGTTCTACCTGCTGTGTTCTGTAGAGTAGCCAGCTCCACTGTCTGCATGTTCTACCTGCTGTGTTCTGTAGAGTAACCAGCTCCACTGTCTGCATGTTCTACCTGCTGTGTTCTGTAGAGTAGCCAGCTCCACTGTCTGCATGTTCTACCTGCTGTGTTCTGTAGAGTAGCCAGCTCCACTGTCTGCATGTTCTACCTGCTGTGTTCTGTAGAGTAGCCAGCTCCACTGTCTGCATGTTCTACCTGCTGTGTTCTGTA
>NW_021823104.1:2179898-2182398 GCF_901001165.1 Salmo trutta | reverse complement strand
GTAGTCTCTATCATCTCTGCTCTATCATCTCTACTCTATCATCTCTGCTCTACCATCTCTACTCTATCATCTCTACTCTATCATCTCTACTCTATCATCTCTGCTCTATCATCTCTGCTCTATCATCTCTACTCTATCATCTCTACTCTATCATCTGTAGTCTCTACCATCTCTGCTCTATCATCTCTACTCTATCATCTCTACTCTATCATCTCTGCTCTATCATCTCTACTCTATCATCTCTACTCTATCATCTGTAGTCTCTATCATCTCTACTCTATCATCTCTGCTCTATCATCTCTACTCTATCATCTCTACTCTATCATCTGTAGTCTCTACCATCTCTGCTCTATCATCTCTACTCTATCATCTCTGCTCTATCATCTCTACTCTATCATCTCTACTCTATCATCTCTACTCTATCATCTGTAGGATGTCCAATCAATTGAATTTACCACAGGTGGACTCCAATCAAGTTGTAGAAACATCTCAAGGAAGATCAATGGAAACAGGATGCACTTGAGCTCAATTGAGTGTGGAAAAAGTCAAGGCATTACTCACACTGTGTTTGATGTAGGGGTCAGGGGTCACACACAGGTCAATTACTGTTCACCTCAGAGAGGAAGTAGAAAAATAGATTGGTTGCGTGATCGACCTTTTCAGGAGAGAGAGAGAGAGAGGAAGACTCAGTCGGAAAACATTTGTTCACTGCAAATATAGAGAAAGAGTACGGCTTTCCTTTGATTGGTTGTGATGAGTTGTGTTCCACCAATCGGAGCAGTGTGTTCAGTCGGTAACTAACTGAGCTCTCTGTGTTGTGTCTCTTCAGGAGACGATGAGGGACAAAATCTACACCCCTCTGACTGTAGAGAGCGCTGTAGATGCCAGGTAAGACCCGCACGCTCTAACTTCACTACAACTCCCAGCATGCACTCTTTAGCGCGCTCTAACTTCACTACAACTCCCAGCATGCACTCTTCAGCACGCTCTAACTTCACTACAACTCCCAGCATGCACTCTTCAGCGCGCTGTAGACGCCAGGTAAGACCCGCACGCTCTAACTTCACTACAACTCCCAGCATGCACTCTTCAGCGCGCTGTAGACGCCAGGTAGGACCCGCACGCTCTAACTTCACTACAACTCCCAGCATGCACTTTTCAGTGCGCTGTAGACGCCAGGTAGGACCCGCAGCTAACGCTCTCTAACTTCACTACAACTCCCAGCATGCACTCTTCAGCGTGCTGTAGACGCCAGGTAGGACCCGCACGCTCTAACTTCACTACAACTCCCAGCATGCCCTTTTCAGCGCGCTGTAGACGCCAGGTAGGACCCGCAGCTAACGCTCTCTAACTTCACTACAACTCCCAGCATGCACTCTTCAGCGTGCTGTAGACATGCCACTTGTTAATCTGTCTGTCTGTCTGTCTGTCTGTCTGTCTGTCTGTCTGTCTGTCTGTCTGTCTGTCTGTCTGTCTGTCTGTCTGTCTGTCTCCTGCTCCAGAGATGCTGTTGCCAAGATTCTGTACGCTCTGTTGTTCCACTGGCTGACTGAGAGGATTAATGGACAGGTTTACCCTCGACATCACGCTCTGTCCATATCTGTCCTGGATATATATGGCTTTGAGGTACTCCACTTTATCCTTCCCTCCATCTCTCTCTCCCTCCCGCCCTCCAGCTCTCTCTCCCTCCCTCCATCTCTCTCTCCCTCCGTCCCTCCATCTCTCTCTCCCTCCCGCCCTCCAGCTCTCTCTCCCTCCCTCCATCTCTCTCTCCCTCCGTCCCTCCATCTCTCTCTCTCTCCCTCCATCCGTCCCTCCACCTCTCTCTCCCTCTGTCTGTCCCTCCATCTCTCTCTCCCTCTGTCTATCCCTCCATCTCTCTCTCCCTCCATCTGTCCCTCCATCTCTCTCTCCCTCCATCTCTCTCTCCCTCCGTCTGTCCCTCTGTCTGTCCCTCCATCTCTCTCTCCCTCCATCTGTCCTTCCATCTCTCTCTCCCTCCGTCTGTCCCTCCATCTCTCTCCCTCCATCTGTCCTTCCATCTCTCTCTCCCTCCATCTCTCTCTCCCTCTGTCTGTCCCTCCATCTCTCTCTCCCTCTGTCTATCCCTCCATCTCTCTCTCCCTCTGTCTATCCCTCCATCTCTCTCTCCCTCCATCTGTCCCTCCATCTCTCTCTCCCTCCATCTCTCTCTCCCTCCGTCTGTCCCTCCATCTGTCCCTCCATCTCTCTCTCCCTCCCTCCGTCCCTCCATCTCTCTCTCCCTCCATCTGTCCCTCCATCTCTCTCTCTCTCCCTCCATCTCTCTCTCCCTCTGTCTGTCCCTCCATCTCTCTCTCCCTCCCTCCCTTCGTCCCTCCATCTCTCGCTCCATCCACCCCTCGACACCACGCTCTGTCCACTAAGAACACCTTCCTAATATTGCATTGCATGAAGCTGGTTGAGAGAATACCAAGAGTGTTCAAAGCTGTCATCAAGTCAACGGGTGGCTACTTTGAAC
>NW_021823104.1:2162398-2174898 GCF_901001165.1 Salmo trutta | reverse complement strand
TAAATGAGACAGACCATGAAAACATCCCATAATACACACCACAGTAAATGAGACAGACCATGAAAACATCCCATAATACACACCACAGTAAATGAGACAGACCATGAAAACATCCCATAATACACACCACAGTAAATGGGACAGACCATGAAAACATCCCATAATACACACCACAGTAAATGAGACAGACCATGAAAACATCCCATAATACACACCACAGTAAATGGGACAGACCATGAAAACATCCCATAATACACACCACAGTAAATGGGACAGACCATGAAAACATCCCATAATACACACCACAAGAAATGAGACAGACCATCATGGTTTCTTCCTGCTCTGTACCTTCTGTCATCTCACTGTAGGTTCACAAGTTTCTGGATAAGAACTACGACCAGGTTGGACAGCAAGTTCTGGATCTGTTCAGCCACAGCAAGAACAAGGTAGGAGGGGTTAGAGGTTAGGGGTTAGGGGTTAAAGGTTAGGGGTTAGGGGTTAGAACTACGACCAGGTTGGACAGCAGGTTCTGGATCTGTTCAGCCACAGCAAGAACAAGGTAGGAGGGGTTAGAGGTTAGGGGTTAGGGGTTAAAGGTTAGGGGTTAGGGGTTAGAACTACGACCAGGTTGGACAGCAGGTTCTGGATCTGTTCAGCCACAGCAAGAACAAGGTAGGAGGGGTTAGAGGTTAGGGGTTAGGGGTTAAAGGTTAGGGGTTAGGGGTTAGAACTACGACCAGGTTGGACAGCAAGTTCTGGATCTGTTCAGCAAGAACAAGGTAGGAGGGGTTAGAGGTTAGGGGTTAGGGGTTAAAGGTTAGGGGTTAGGGGTTAGAACTACGACCAGGTTGGACAGCAGGTTCTGGATCTGTTCAGCCACAGCAAGAACAAGGTAGGAGGGGTTAAAGGTTAGGGGTTAGGGGTTAAAGGTTAGGGTTTAGGGGTTAAAGGTTAGGGGTTAGGGGCTAGGGGTTAGGGGTTAAAGGTTAGGGGTTAAAGGTTAGGGGTTAAAGGTTAAAGGTTAGGGGCTAGGGGTTAGGGGTTAGAACTACGACCAGGTTGGACAGCAAGTTATAGATCTGTTCAGCCACAGCAAGAACAAGGTTGGAGGGGTTAAAGGTTAGGGGTTAAAGGTTAGGGGTTAGAACTAGTCAGGTAATGGTGTTATTATACTAAACCAGACAATAGTTGATCTGTTTACCTGGTCAGGTAATGGTGTTATTAAACTAAACCAGACAGTAGTTTACCTGGTCAGGTAATGGTGTTATATACTAAACCAGACAATAGATGATATGTTTACCTGGTCAGGTAATGGTGTTATTATACTAAACCAGACAATAGTAGATATGTTTACCTGGTCAGGTAATGGTGTTATTAATCTAAACCAGACAATAGTTGATCTGTTTACCTGGTCAGGTAATGGTGTTATTATACTAAACCAGACAATAGATGATCTGTTTACCTGGTCAGGTAATGGTGTTATTATACTAAACCAGACAGTAGTTTACCTGGTCAGGTAATGGTGTTATTAAACCAAACCAGACAATAGATGATCTGTTTACCTGGTCAGGTAATGGTGTTATTATACTAAACCAGACAGTAGTTTACCTGGTCAGGTAATGGTGTTATTAAACCAAACCAGACAATAGATGATCTGTTTACCTGGTCAGGTAATGGTGTTATTAAACTAAACCAGACAATAGATGATCTGTTTACCTGGTCAGGTAATGGTGTTATTAAACTAAACCAGACAATAGATTATCTGTTTACCTGGTCAGGTAATGGTGTTATTATACTAAAGACAATACTTCAGACAACACCCTCCAGGGGGCAGTAAATCACCAACCTTGTCTTTATACCTGTTCAGACATCACCCTCCAGGTGGCAGTATGTACCCTTTCAGTTTGTTTACCAACTCATAGTAGTAGTAGAAGAAGAAGAAAATTGACTACTTCTAAATGGAGATGGCCTCAATGGTGCTGCCCATGCTCTCACAGACATTATAATGGGGCAGATACAATGATGCAATGTCTATCTAAGTCTATGGTGTGTTCTCCAGATGGTGGCCAACCTCTTCCTGGTTCACGTGGAGGTCGTAGGTCAGCATAGAGGTCATTTGAGGAAGAGCAGCACGGTGACCCGGAGACATCAGCCCCCCACTGTCTCCACCAAGTTCACCCTGTCACTGCTGGAACTGGTGGACAAGATGGAGAGGTGTTATTATTATTATTATTAAAGGGAGGAGGAGAGGTGTAATTAATATTATTAAAGGGAGGAGGAGAGATGTTATTATTATTATTATTAACGGGAGGAGGAGAGGTGTTATTATTATTATTATTATTAAAGGGAGGAGGAGAGGTGTTATTATTATTATTATTATTAAAGGGAGGAGGAGAGATGTTATTATTATTATTAAAGGGAGGAGGAGAGGTGTTATTATTATTATTAAAGGGAGGAGAGGTGTTATTATTATTATTAAAGGGAGGAGGAGAGGTGTTATTATTATTAAAGGGAGGAGGAGAGGTGTTATTATTATTAATATTAAAGGGAGGAGGAGAGGTGTTATTATTATTATTAATATTAAAGGGAGGAGGAGAGGTGTTATTATTATTATTAAAGGGAGGAGAGGTGTTATTAGTATTATTATTATTAAAGGGAGGAGGAGAGGTGTTATTATTATTATTAATATTAAAGGGAGGAGAGGTGTTATTATTATTATTAAAGGGAGGAAGTGAGGTGTTATTATTATTATTATTAATAAAAGGAGGAGGAGAGCTGTTATTATTATTATTATTAAAGGGATGAGGAGAGGTGTTATTATTAATATTAAAGGGAGGAGAGGTGTTATTATTATTAATATTAAAGGGAGGAGGAGAGGTGTTATTATTATTATTAAAGGGAGGAGGAGAGGTGTTATTATTAATATTATTATTAAAGGGAGGAGGAGAGGTGTTATTATTAATATTAAAGGGAGGAGAGGTGTTATTATTATTATTATTAATATTAAAGGGAGGAGGAGAGGTGTTATTATTATTATTAATATTAAAGGGAGGAGAGGTGTTATTATTGTTATTATTATTATTAAAGGGAGGAGGAGAGGTGTTATTATTATTATTATTATTATTATTATTAAAGGGAGGAGGAGAGGTGTTATTATTATTATTATTATTAAAGGGAGGAGGAGAGGTGTTATTATTATTATTATTATTAAAGGGAGGAGGAGAGGTGTTATTATTATTATTAAAGGGAGGAGGAGAGGTGTTATTATTGTTATTAAAGGGAGGAGGAGAGGTGTTATTATTTTTATTAAAGGGAGGAGGAGAGGTGTTATTATTATTATTATTATTAAAGGGAGGAGGAGAGGTGTTATTATTATTATTAAAGGGAGGAGGAGAGGTGTTATTATTATTATTAATATTAAAGGGAGGAGGAGAGGTGTTATTATTATTATTATTATTAAAGGGAGGAGAGGTGTTATTATTATTATTAAAGGGAGGAGGAGAGGTGTTATTATTAATATTAAAGGGAGGATGAGAGGTGTTGTTATTATTATTATTAATATTAAAGGGAGGAGAGGTGTTATTATTATTATTAAAGGGAGGAGGAGAGGTGTTATTATTATTATTATTATTAAAGGGAGGAGAGGTGTTATTATTATTATTAAAGGGAGGAGGAGAGGTGTTATTATTATTATTAAAGGGAGGAGGAGAGGTGTTATTATTATTATTATTATTATTATTATTATTAAAGGGAGGAGGAGAGGTGTTATTATTATTATTATTGTTAAAGGGAGGAGGAGAGGTGTTATTATTATTATTAAAGGGAGGAAGTGAGGTGTTATTATTATTATTATTAATAAAAGGAGGAGGAGAGCTGTTATTATTATTATTATTAAAGGGAGGAGGAGAGGTGTTATTATTATTATTATTATTAAAGGGATGAGGAGAGGTGTTATTATTAATATTAAAGGGAGGAGAGGTGTTATTATTATTAATATTAAAGGGAGGAGAGGAGGTGTAATTATTATTATTAAAGGGAGTAGGAGAGGTGTTATTATTAATATTATTATTAAAGGGAGGAGGAGAGGTGTTATTATTAATATTAAAGGGAGGAGAGGTGTTATTATTATTATTAAAGGGAGGAGGAGAGGTGTTATTATTATTATTATTATTATTATTAAAGGGAGGAGGAGAGGTGTTATTATTATTATTATTATTATTAAAGGGAGGAGGAGAGGTGTTATTATTATTATTATTAAAGGGAGGCGGAGAGGTGTTATTATTATTATTATTAAAGGGAGGAGGAGAGGTGTTATTAGTATAATTAAAGGGAGGAGAGGTGTTATTATTATTATTATTATAGGGAGGAGGAGAGGTGTTATTATTATTATTAAAGGGAGGAGGAGAGGTGTTATTATTAATATTAATATTAAAGGGAGGAGGAGAGGTGTTATTATCATTATTAAAGGGAGGAGGAGAGGTGTTATTATTATTATTATTATTAAAGGGAGGAGGAGAGGTGTTATTATTATTATTAATATTAAAGGGAGGAGGAGAGGTGTTATTATTATTAAAGGGAGGAGGAGAGGTGTTATTATTATTATTATTATTAAAGGGAGGAGGAGAGGTGTTATTATTATTATTATTATGAAACGGAGGAGGAGAGGTGTTATTATTATTATTAAAGGGAGGAGGAGAGGTGTTATTATTATTATTATTATTATAGGGAGGAGGAGAGGTGTTATTATTATTATTAAAGGGAGGAGGAGAGGTGTTATTATTATTAAAGGGAGGAGGAGAGGTGTTATTATTAATATTAAAGGGAGGATGAGAGGTGTTATTATTAATATTAATATTAAAGGGAGGAGAGGTGTTATTATTATTATTAATATTAAAGGGAGGAGGAGAGGTGTTATTATTATTATTATTATTAAAGGGAGGAGGAGAGGTATTATTATTATTATTAAAGGGAGGTTGAGAGGTGTTATTATTATAAAAGGGTGGAGGAGAGGTGTTATTATTATTATTAAAGGGAGGAGGAGAGGTGTTATTATTATTATTATTATTATTAAAGGGAGGAGGAGAGGTGTTATTATTATTATTAATATTAAAGGGTGGAGGAGAGGTGTTATTATTATTATTAAAGATAGGAGAGGTGTTATTATTATTATTATTAAAGGGAGGAAGAGAGGTGTTATTATTATTATTATTATTAAAGGGAGGAGGAGACGTGTTATTATTATTATTATTGTTAAAGGGAGTAGGAGAGGTGTTATTATTAATATTAATATTAAAGGGAGGAGGAGAGGTGTTATTATTATTATTAATATTAAAGGGAGGAGGAGAGGTGTTATTATTATTATTATTATAGTGTTACGAACCGGCTCAGAGTTCGCAACAAAAGGGAGACAACGTGGAGACAAGGAGTATCAAAAATATATATTTATTAGATACCATAACTATCACAACCAAAAACAAGGTGTCTGCATGGAGAGAGTCTCCCCAATGACTGTGGAAGAGGTCTATTTATCCTGGGACACACCCGAGCCCAGGTGTTTCCCATCAAGCTGACGACCCTTCCAACTCCGCCCACTGGCATCCTAATAAGGAACAAGAGCAAAGAGAGAAAATACAGCAGACAGAGCGGGAGGGTCGTCACAATAGGGAGGAGGAGAGGTGTTATTATTATTATTAATATTAAAGGGAGGAGGAGAGGTGTTATTATTAATATTAAAGGGAGGAGGAGAGGTGTTATTATTATTATTAATATTAAAGGGAGGAGGAGAGGTGTTATTATTACTATTATTAAAGGGAGGAGAGGTGTTATTATTATTAATATTAAAGGAGGAGAGGTGTGATTATTATTATTAATATTAAAGGGAGGAGAGGTGTTATTATTAATATTAATATTAAAGGGAGGAGGAGAGATGTTATTATTATTATTATTATTATTATTATTATAGGGAGGAGGAGAGTTGTTATTATTATTATTATTATTAAAGGGAGGGGGAGAGGTGTTATTATTATTATTAAAGGGAGGAGGAGAGGTGTTATTATTATTATTATTATTAAAGGGAGGAGAGGTGTTATTATTATTATTATTATTTTTAAAGGGAGGAGGAGAGGTGTTGTTATTATTATTATTATTATTATTAAAGGGAGGAGGAGAGGTGTTATTGTTATTATTAATATTAAAGGGAGGAGGAGAGGTGTTATTATTATTATTATTAAAGGGAGGAGGAGAGGTGTTATTATTATTATTATTATTTAAGGGAGGAGGAGAGGTGTTATTATTAATATTAATATTAAAGGGAGGAGGAGAGGTGTTATTATTATTATTGAAGGGAGGAGAGGTGTTATTATTATTATTAATATTAAAGGGAGGAGGAGAGGTGTTATTATTATTAAAGGGAGGAGGAGAGGTGTTATTATTATTATTAAAGGGAGGAGGAGAGGTGTTATTATTATTATTATTATTAAAGGGAGGAGGAGAGGTGTTATTATTATTATTAAAGGGAAAAGGAGAGGTGTTATTATTATTATTATTATTAAAGGGAGGAGGAGAGGTGTTATAATTATTATTAAAGGGAGGAGGAGAGGTGTTATTATTATTATTACAGGGAGGAGGAGAGGTGTTATTATTATTATTAAAGGGAGAGGAGAGGTGTTATTATTATTATTATTAAAGGGAGGAGGAGAGGTGTTATTATTATTATTAATATTAAAGGGTGGAGGAGAGGTGTTATTATTATTATTAAAGGGAGGAGAGGTGTTATTATTATTATTAAAGGGAGGAGGAGAGGTGTTATTATTATTATTATTATTAAAGGGAGGAGGAGAGGTGTTATTATTATTATTAATATTAAAGGGAGGAGGAGAGGTGTTATTATTATTAAAGGGAGGAGGAGAGGTGTTATCATTATTATTATTATTAAAGGGAGGAGGAGAGGTGTTATTATTATTATTATTAAAGGGAGGAGGAGAGGTGTTATTATTATTAAAGGGAGGAGGAGAGGTGTTATTATTATTATTATTAAAGGGAGGAGGAGAGGTGTTATTATTATTATTATTATTATTATTATTAAAGGGAGGAGGAAAGGTGGTATTATTATTATTAAAGGGAGGAGGAGAGGTGTTATTATTATTATTAAAGGGAGGAGGAGAGGTGTTATTATTATTATTATTATTAAAGGGAGAGGGAGAGGTGTTATTATTATTATTAAAGGGAGGAGGAGAGGTGTTATTATTATTATTAAAGGGAGGAGGAGAGGTGTTATTATTAATAGTAAAGGGAGGATGAGAGGTGTTATTATTATTATTATTAATATTAAAGGGAGGAGAGGTGTAATTATTATTATTAATATTAAAGGGAGGAGGAGAGGTGTTATTATTATTATTAATATTAAAGGGAGGAGGAGAGGTGTTATTATTATTATTATTAAAGGGAGGAGGAGAGGTGTTATTATTATTATTAAAGGGAGGATGAGAGGTGTTATTATTATTAAAGGGTGGAGGAGAGGTGTTATTATTATTATTAAAGGGAGGAGGAGAGGTGTTATTATTATTATTAATATTAAAGGGAGGAGGAGAGGTGTTATTATTATTATTAATATTAAAGGGAGGAGGAGAGGTGTTATTATTAATATTAAAGGGAGGAGGAGAGGTGTTATTAATATTATTAATATTAAAGGGAGGAGGAGAGGTGTTATTATTATTAATAATATTAAAGGGAGGAGGAGAGGTGTTATTATTAATATTAAAGGGAGGAGGAGAGGTGTTATTATTATTATTATTAAAGGGAGGAGTAGAGGTGTTATTATTATTAAAGGGAGGAGGAGAGGTACTATTATTATTATTAATATTAAAGGGAGGAGGAGAGGTGTTATTATTATTATTAATATTAAAGGGAGGAGGAGAGGTGTTATAATTAATATTAAAGGGAGGAGGAGAGGTGTTATTATTATTAATATTAAAGGGAGGAGGAGAGGTGTTATTATTATTATTAATATTAAAGGGAGGAGGAGAGGTATTATTATTATTATTATTATTATTAAAGGGAGGAGAGGTGTTATTATTATTATTAAAGGGAGGAGGAGAGGTGTTATTATTATTATTAAAGGGAGGAGGAGAGGTGTTATTATTATTAATATTAAAGGGAGGAGAGGTGTTATTATTATTATTAAAGGGAGGAGATGTGTTATTATTATTATTAATATTAAAGGGAGGAGGAGAGGTGTTATTATTAATAATAAAGGGAGGAGAGGTGTTATTATTATTATTAATATTAAAGGAAGGAGAGGTGTTATTATTATTTTTAATATTAAACGGAGGAGGAGAGGTGTTATTATTATTATTATTATTATTAAAGGGAGGAGGAGAGGTGTTATTATTATTATTATTAAAGGGAGGAGGAGAGGTGTTATTATTATTATTAATATTAAAGGGAGGAGGAGAGGTGTTATTATTATTATTAATATTAAAGGGAGGAAGGGTGTTATTATTATTATTAATATTAAAGGGAGGAGGAGAGGTGTTATTATTAATATTAATATTAAAGGGAGGAGGAGAGGTGTTATTATTATTATTATTTTTAAAGGGAGGAGGAGAGGTGTTATTATTAATATTAAAGGGAGGAGAGGTTTTATTATTATTATTAATATTAAAAGGAGGAGGAGAGGTGTTATTATTAATATTAATATTAAAGGGAGGAGGAGAGGTGTTATTATTATTATTATTAAAGGGAGGAGGAGAGGTGTTATTATTATTATTATTATTATTAAAGGGAGGAGGAGAGGTGTTATTATTATTATTAATATTAAAGCGAGGAGGAGAGGTGTTATTATTAATAATATTATTATTAAAGGGAGGAGGAGAGGTGTTATTATTATTATTAATATTAAAGGGAGGAGTAGAGGTGTTATTATTAATATTAAAGGGAGGAGGAGAGGTGTTATTATTAATATTAAAGGGAGGAGGAGAGGTGTTATTATTATTATTATTATTAAAGGGAGGAGGAGAGGTGTTATTATTATTATTAAAGGGAGGAGGAGAGGTGTTATTATTATTATTATTAAAGGGAGGAGGAGAGGTGTTATTATTATTATTATTAAAGGGAGGAGGAGAGGTGTTATTATTATTATTATTAAAGGGAGGAGGAGAGGTGTTATTATTATTATTATTAAAGGGAGGAGGAGAGGTGTTATTATTATTAAAGGGAGGAGGAGAGGTGTTATTATTAATATTAAAGGGAGGAGGAGAGGTGTTATTATTATTATTAATATTAAAGGGAGGAAGGGTGTTATTATTATTATTAATATTAAAGGGAGGAGGAGAGGTGTTATTATTAATATTAATATTAAAGGGAGGAGAGGTGTTATTATTATTATTAAAGGGAGGAGGAGAGGTGTTATTATTAATATTAAAGGGAGGAGAGGTGTTATTATTATTATTATTATTATTATTAAAGGGAGGAGAGGTGTTATTATTATTATTAATATTAAAAGGAGGAGGAGAGGTGTTATTATTAATATTAATATTAAAGGGAGGAGGAGAGGTGTTATTATTAAAGTGAGGAGGAGAGGTGTTATTATTATTATTATTATTATTAAAGGGAGGAGGAGAGGTTTTATTATTATTATTAATATTAAAGGGAGGAGTAGAGGTGTTATTATTAATATTAAAGGAAAGAGGAGAGGTGTTATTATTAATATGAAAGGGAGGAGGAGAGGTGTTATTATTAATAATATTATTATTAAAGGGAGGAGGAGAGGTGTTATTATTATTATTAATATTAAAGGGAGGAGTAGAGGTGTTATTATTAATATTAAAGGAAGGAGGAGAGGTGTTATTATTAATATTAAAGGGAGGAGGAGAGGTGTTATTATTATTATTATTAAAGGTAGGAGGAGAGGTGTTATTATTATTATTATTATTATTATTAAATGGAGGAGGAGAGGTGTTATTATTATTATTATTAAAGGGAGGAGGAGAGGTGTTATTATTATTATTATTAAAGGGAGGAGGAGAGGTGTTATTATTATTATTATTATTATTAAAGGGAGGAGAGGTGTTATTATTATTATTATTACAGGGAGGAGGAGAGATATTATTATTACTATTATTACAGGGAGGAGGAGAGGTGTTATTATTATTATTAAAGGGAGGAGAGGTGAGAGGAGATGAGAGGGGAATGAGGAGGTGGAGTTATTGTCACTAAATCATTCTCTTTCTCTTAACAGGTGCAACCCATCGTTTATACGCTGCATTAAGCCAAACAGTCAGAAGGAGGGTTCCCCCCCCACATCACAGTTTAACAGGGATATTGTTGTTTGTATTGCCATAATGTGTGTGTGTTTGTGTCTGTAGGAGCCAGGTGTGTTTGAGACGGAGCTGGTCAGCAGTCAGCTGAGGTATTCTGGTATCTTGGAGACCATCAGGATCCGGAGAGAGGGTTACCCTGTTAGACTGGCCTTTAACGACTTCCTGTTCAGGTAACACATCCTGTTAGACTGGTCCTTCAATGACTTCCTGTTCAGGTAACACATCCTGTTAGACTGGCCTTCAACGACTTCCTGTTCAGGTAACACATCCTCTTAGACTGGCCTTCAACGACTTCCTGTTCAGGTAACACATCCTGTTAGACTGGCCTTTAATGACTTCCTGTTCAGGTAACACATCCTGTTAGACTGGCCTTCAACGACTTCCTGTTCAGGTAACACATCCTGTTAGACTGGCCTTTAACGACTTCCTGTTCAGGTAACACATCCTGTTAGACGGGCCTTCAATGACTTCCTGTTCAGGTAACACATCCTCTTAGACTGGCCTTCAACGACTTCCTGTTCACACCCTCTAACCCTGCCCCTATCTCAGGTATCAGCGTCCTCTAACGTGTGTGTGTGTGTGTGTGTGTGTGTGTGTGTGTGTGTGTGTGTGTGTGTTAGGTATAAGTCTCTGGTGGGTTTGAAGCAGCCTCCAGCTCCTGATGGGGAGAACTGCGTCATCATGCTCAGCAAACTGGTTCCTCTCCGACCCGGGGCCTACCAAGTAGGAGTTACCAAGGTAACCAACTATACCTAACCATCCTACCCAGGGCCTACCAAGTAGGAGTTACCAAGGTAACCATCTATACCTAACCCTCCTACCCAGGGTCTACCAAGTAGGAGTTACCAAGGTAACCATCTATACCTAACCCCTAACCCTCCTACCCAGGGCCTACCAAGTAGGAGTTACCAAGGTAACCATCTATACCTAACCCTCCTACCCAGGGCCTACCAAGTAGGAGTTACCAAGGTAACCATCTATACCTAACCCCTAACCCTCCTACCCAGGGCCTACCAAGTAGGAGTTACTAAGGTAACCATCTATACCTAACCCTCCTACCCAGGGCCTACCAAGTAGGAGTTACCAAGGTAACCATCTATACCTAACCCCTAACCCTCCTACCAGGGCCTACCAAGTAGGAGTTACTAAGGTAACCATCTATACCTAACCCTCCTACCCAGGGCCTACCAAGTAGGAGTTACCAAGGTAACCATCTATACCTAACCCCTAACCCTCCTACCCAGGGCCTACCAAGTAGGAGTTACTAAGGTAACCATCTACACCTAACCCTCCTACCCAGGGCCTACCAAGTAGGAGTTACCAAGGCAACAGTCTATACCTAACCCTCCTACCCAGGGCCTACCAAGTAGGAGTTACTAAGGTAGCCATCTATACCTAACCCTCCTACCCAGGGCCTACCAAGTAGGAGTTACTAAGGTAACCATCTATACCTAACCCTCCTACCAAGTAGGAGTTACCAAGGTAACCATCTATACCTAACCCTCCTACCCAGGGCCTACCAAGTAGGAGTTACTAAGGTAGCCATCTATACCTAACCCTCCTACCCAGGGCCTACCAAGTAGGAGTTACTAAGGTAACCATCTATACCTAACCCCTAACCCTCCTACCCAGGGACCTACCAAGTAGGAGTTACTAAGGTAGGCCAGCTATACCTAAACCCTCCTACCCAGGGCCTACCAAGGAGGGAGTTACCAAGGTAACCATCTATACTAACTCTCTACCCGGGGTTAACCAAGTAGGATTACTAATGGTACCATCTCTACTAAACCCCTCAAACCTCCTACAGGGGCTACCAAGTAGGAGTTACTAAGGTAACCATCTATACCTAACCCTAACCCTCCTACCCGGGATCTACCAAGTAGGAGTTACTAAGGTAACCATCTATACCTAACCCTAACCCTCCTACCCGGGATCTACCAAGTAGGAGTTACTAAGGTAACCATCTATACCTAACCCTAACCCTCCTACCCGGGATCTACCAAGTAGGAGTTACTAAGGTAACCATCTCTACCTAACCCCTAACCCTCCTACCCAGGGCCTACCAAGTAGAAGTTACTAAGGTCACCATCTATACCTAACCCTCCTACCCAGGGCCTACCAAGTAGGAGTTACTAAGGTAACCATCTATACCTAACCCTCCTACCCAGGGCCTACCAAGTA
>NW_021823104.1:2152505-2162298 GCF_901001165.1 Salmo trutta | reverse complement strand
CAAACATCCATTTTCAATTCAAGGTCAGGCGTCACCAAAAGCAGAAACCAGCTAAAATTATGCACCAACCTTTGACAATCTCCATCAGATGACACTCCTAGGACATTATGTTATACAATACATGCATTTTTTGTTCCATCAAGTTCATATTTATATCCAAAAACCGCATTTTACAGTAGCGGTGAAATTCTGATTTTTTTCTTCTCTGAAATGCTTCCGGTGAACAACGTTACAATTTTCAAAATTACTATTCGAAAACATTGGTAAATTATAATATTGTCATTCAAATAATTATAGTTTAACATTTCGTAAATGATACTGTCTTGCCAGATTTCAAAATAACTTTACTGGGAAATCACAAGTTGCAATAAACCAGGTGCTGTGCTAAGAACAATAAGCTAGCCTAATTAGCTTAGCATCATCTTGTAACCATGTAATATCAATAGTACTATTGTCAATAATCCCTTACCTTTGATTATCTTCATCCATTGGCAGTTCCAGGAATTCCAGGTCCACAACAAATGTGGTTTCTTTTGACAAAGTTCATAATTGATGTCCAAATAACTCCAAGTTGTTCCATGTTGTTAGCGCTTCGGTGGCTACTAAAAAGTAGCGCGGGGGGGTGTGTGAAGTCACGGCAAAAAGTTAAAAAAGTTACAAAAATAATCTATTTATGTTTGTTCAAACATGTCAAACGTTGTTTAGCATCAATCTTTAGAGCCATTTTTAACGTGAAACATCAGTAATGTTTCAACCCGACTTCACCTGTGTCTAGAAAAACGTTTTTTTTAAATGTCTCGTGTCTCATGATTGCGCAGGTGCAGGCCATAATGGAAGTGACGACATCCCACGGACGTCAACTTCAATGCATTCTAATTTGCTACCTGTTAATCATGGAAGCTTCAAACAACTTTATAAAGATCGCTGACATCTAGTGGAATCCGTAGGAGTTGCGAACTGAATCCATTCTCACTATGGTATCTAATAAACAATGACACTAAATAGTACAGCCACAAAATTCTCATTTTTTTAAATCTATTTTTCTCAGGTTTTTGCCTGCAATATGAGTTTTGTTATACTTACAGACACCATTCAAACTGTTTTAGAAAATTCAGAGTGTTTTCTATCCGAATGTGTTAATAATATGCATATCCTAGCTTCTGAGTTGGTGTAGGAGGCAGTTAAAAATGGGCACGTATTTTTTTCAAAATTCTCAATACTGCCACCGTGGCCCGTAGAGGTTAATAATGGGGGTTAGTAATGAGGGTTAATAATGAGGGTTAATAATGAGGGTTAGTAATGAGGGTTAATAATGAGGGTTAGTAATGAGGGTTAGTAATGAGGGTTAATAATGAGGGTTAATAATGAGGGTTAGTAATGAGGGTTAGTAATGAGGGTTAATAATGTTTTATTCTGTTGTAGATGAAGCTGGAGGCCCGCAGGAAAGCAGAGGAGGAGAGGAGGAGGAGAGAGGAGGTGAGGAGAGGAGAGGAGGAGGAGAGAGGAGGTGAGTAGAGGAGAGGAGGAGGGAGATGGTGTGTAGAAGAGAGGGGGAGGAAGAGGAGAGAGGAGGTAAGTAGAGGAGAGGAGGAGGAAGAGGAGAGGAGGAGGAAGAGGAGAGGAGGAGGAGGAGGAAGAGGAGAGGAGAGGAGGAGGAAGAGGAGAGGAGGAGGAGGAGGAGAGAGGAGGGAGATGCTGAGTAGAGGAGAGGGGGAGGGAGAGGAGAGGAGGGAGATGGTGAGTAGAGGAGAGGGGGAGGAAGAGGGAGAGGAGGGAGATGGTGAGTAGAGGAGAGGGGGAGGAGGAGGGAGATGGCGAGTAGAAGAGAGGGGGAGGGAGAGGAGAGGAGGGAGATGGTGAGTAGAGGAGAGGGGGAGGGAGAGGAGAGGAGGGAGATGGTGAGTAGAAGAGAGGGGGAGGGAGAGGAGAGGAGGGAGATGGTGAGTAGAGGAGAGGGGGAGGAAGAGGGGAGGAGGGAGAGGAGGGAGATGGTGAGCAGAGGAGAGGGGGAGGAAGAGGAGAGGAGGAGGAGGAGAGAGGAGGTAAGTAGAGGAGAGGAGGAGGAAGAGGGGAGGAGGGAGAGGAGGGAGATGGTGAGCAGAGGAGAGGGGGAGGAAGAGGAGAGGAGGAGGAGGAGAGAGGAGGTAAGTAGATGAGAGGAGGAGGAAGAGGGGAGGAGGGAGAGGAGGGAGATGGTGAGCAGAGGAGAGGGGGAGGAAGAGGAGAGGAGGAGGAGGAGAGAGGAGGTAAGTAGAGGAGAGGAGGAGGAAGAGGGGAGGAGGGAGAGGAGGGAGATGGTGAGCAGAGGAGAGGGGGAGGAAGAGGAGAGGAGGAGGAGGAGAGAGGAGGTAAGTAGAGGAGAGGAGGACAGAAAGTGAGTAGGAAATTATATGAGGAAAGGAGAGGAGAGGAGGAGGGAGGAGAGGAGGAGGAGAGAGGAGGTAAGTAGAGGAGGAAGAGGAGAGGAGGAGGAAGAGGGGAGGAGGCAGAGAGGAGAGGAGAGGAGAGGAGAGGAGAGGGGGAGGAAGAGGAGAGGGGGAGGAAGAGGAGAGGAGGGACATGGTGAGTAGTTGTCTTTGCATCTCTTATATCTTGCTGTGTGTGTGTGTGTGTGTGTGTGTGTGTGTGGTGTGTGTGTGTGTGTGTGTGTGTGTGTGTGTGTGTGTGTGTGTGTGTGTGTGTGTAGGAGCTGTCGAAGAGAGAGGTGGTTAATGTGACTCACCTGGTGATCCCTGCAGAGCTCGGCTCTTTACTGCAGGCTGCAGCAGGTTGGTTTGTGTTCAGACTCCATGCTGACTCTCTCTGGTCCATCTCCTCACATCTCTCTGTCTAGCTCTGGTCCATCTCCTCACATCTCTCTGTCTAGCTCTGGTCCATCTCCTCACATCTCTCTGTCTAGCTCTGGTCCATCTCATCACATATCTCTGTCTAGCTCTGGTCCATCTCCTCACATCGCATCGGCTAGCTCTGGTCCATCTCATCACATTACATCTCTCTGTCTAACTCTGGTCCGTCTCCTCACATCTCTCTGTCTAGCTCTGGTCCGTCTCCTCACATCTCACTGTCTAGCTCTGGTCCATCTCCTCACATCTCTCTGTGTATCTAGGTGGCAGAGAGCTCCATGCTGAGAGTCTAGCTCTGGTCCATCTCCTCACGTCTCTCTGTGTGTCTAGGTGGCAGAGAGCTCCATGCTGAGAGTCTAGCTCTGGTCCAGGCACCACACATCCCTGAGGAGAACCAGCTGACTCTGCCGCTGGACATCAACAACAACCCCTTCAGCCGCTACGTACAGCTCTACTTCAGGGTAACTCACCTCATTCAATCCACATATCTCTCGTCTCTACTCACCCCTCATTCACTCCCATACTCTCTGTCTACTCACCCCTCATCAATCCCATCTCTCTGTCTCTACTCACCCTCATTCAATCCCATACTCTCTGTCTCTACTCACCCCTCAATTCAATCCCATACTCTCTGTCTCTACTCACACCCCTCATTCAATCCCATACTCTCTGTCTCTACTCACCCCTCATTCAATCCCATACTCTCTGTCTCTACTCACCCCTCATTCAATCCCATACTCTCTGTCTCTACTCACCCCTCATTCAATCCCATACTCTCTGTCTGTACTCACCCCTCATTCAATCCCATACTCTCTGTCTCTACTCACCCCTCATTCAATCCCATACTCTCTGTCTCTACTCACCCCTCATTCAATCCCATACTCTCTGTCTCTACTCACCCCTCATTCAATCCCATACTCTCTGTCTCTACTCACCCCTCATTCAATCCCATACTCTCTGTCTCTACTCACCCCTCATTCAATCCCATACTCTCTGTCTCTACTCACCCCTCATTCAATCCCATACTCTCTGTCTCTACTCACCCCTCATTCAATCCCATACTCTCTGTCTCTACTCACCCCTCATTCAATCCCATACTCTCTGTCTCTACTCACCCCTCATTCAATCCCATACTCTCTGTCTCTACTCACCCCTCATTCAATCCCATACTCTCTGTCTCTACTCCCCCCTCATTCAATCCCATACTCTCTGTCTCTACTCACCCCTCATTCAATCCCATACTCTCTGTCTCTACTCACCCCTCATTCAATCCCATACTCTGTCTCTACTCACCCCTCATTCAATCCCATACTCTCTGTCTGTACTCACCCCTCATTCAATCCCATACTCTCTGTCTCTACTCACCCCTCATTCAATCCAATACTCTCTGTCTCTACTCACCCCTCATTCAATCCCATACTCTCTGTCTCTACTCACCCCTCATTCAATCCCATACTCTCTGTCTCTACTCACCCCTCATTCAATCCAATACTCTCTGTCTCTACTCACCCTCATTCAATCCAATACTCTCTGTCTCTACTCACCCCTCATTCAATCCAATACCTCCTTGTCTCTACTCACCCCTCATTCAATCCCATACTCTCTGTCTCTACTCACCCCTCATTCAATCCCATACTCTGTCTCTACTCACCCCTCATTCAATCCAATACTCTCTGTCTCTACTCACCCCTCATTCAATCCAATACTCTCTGTCTCTACTCACCCCTCATTCAATCCCATACTCTCTGTCTCTACTCACCCCTCATTCAATCCCATACTCTCTGTCTCTACTCACCCCTCATTCAATCCCATACTCTCTGTCTCTACTCACCCCTCATTCAATCCCATACTCTCTGTCTCTACTCACCCCTCATTCAATCCCATACTCTCTGTCTCTACTCACCCCTCATTCAATCCCATACTCTCTGTCTCTACTCACTCCTCATTCAATCCAATACTCTCTGTCTGTTCACACCCCTCATTCAATTCAATACTCTCTGTCTCTACTCACCCCTCATTCAATCCCATACTCTCTGTCTCTACTCACCCCTCATTCAATCCCATACTCTCTGTCTCTACTCACTCCTCATTCAATCCAATACTCTCTGTCTCTACTCACCCCTCATTCAATCCCATACTCTCTGTCTGTACTCACCCCTCATTCAATCCCATACTCTCTGTCTCTACTCACCCCTCATTCAATCCCATACTCTCTGTCTCTACTCACCCTCATTCAATCCAATACTCTCTGTCTCTACTCACCCCTCATTCAATCCCATACTCTCTGTCTCTACTCACCCCTCATTCAATCCAATACTCTCTGTCTCTACTCACCCCTCATTCAATCCCATACTCTCTGTCTCTACTCACCCCTCATTCAATCCCATACTCTCTGTCTCTACTCACCCCTCATTCAATCCCATACTCTCTGTCTCTACTCACCCCTCATTCAATCCAATACTCTCTGTCTCTACTCACCCCTCATTCAATCCCATACTCTCTGTCTCTACTCACCCCTCATTCAATCCCATACTCTCTGTCTCTACTCACCCCTCATTCAATCCCATACTCTCTGTCTCTACTCACCCCTCATTCAATCCCATACTCTCTGTCTCTACTCACCCCTCATTCAATCCCATACTCTCTGTCTCTACTCACCCCTCATTCAATCCCATACTCTCTGTCTCTACTCACCCCTCATTCAATCCAATACTCTCTGTCTGTTCACACCCCTCATTCAATTCAATACTCTCTGTCTCTACTCACCCCTCATTCAATCCCATACTCTCTGTCTCTACTCACTCCTCATTCAATCCAATACTCTCTGTCTCTACTCACCCCTCATTCAATCCCATACTCTCTGTCTGTACTCACCCCTCATTCAATCCCATACTCTCTGTCTCTACTCACCCCTCATTCAATCCCATACTCTCTGTCTCTACTCACCCCTCATTCAATCCAATACTCTCTGTCTCTACTCACCCCTCATTCAATCCCATACTCTCTGTCTCTACTCACCCCTCATTCAATCCCATACTCTCTGTCTCTACTCACCCCTCATTCAATTCAATTCAATTCTCTCTCCCTGTACATTCTATTTCATTCAATTCGAATTCCAGGTCTGTCTTTCAATTCAGAGTCAATTCAATTCCTCTCAATTCCAATGTCAGGTCAATTCCAAGAATTCAATTCCCAATTCAATATTATCCCCGACATTTACACAAATTCCAATTAGATGATTTCAGGCTTTCAGCCGTGTCACTGTTCAGACAGCCTAGCTATATTGGAAATATAGAAATACAGACAGCCTAGCTATATTGGAAATATCGAAATACAGACAGCCTAGCTATATTGGAAATATAGAAATACAGACAGCCTAGCTATATTGGAAATATAGAAATACAGACAGCCTAGCTATATTGGAAATATAGAAATACAGACAGCCTAGCTATATTGGAAATATCGAAATACAGACAGCCTAGCTATATTGGAAATATCGAAATACAGACAGCCTAGCTATATTGGAAATATAGAAATAGAGACAGCCTAGCTATATTGGAAATATAGAAATACAGACAGCCTAGCTATTTTGGAAATATAGAAATACAGACAGCCTAGCTACATTGGAAATATAGAAATACAGACAGCCTAGCTACATTGGAAATATAGAAATACAGACAGCCTAGCTATTTTGGAAATATAGAAATACAGACAGCCTAGCTACATTGGAAATATAGAAATACAGACAGCCTAGCTATATTAGGAAATATAGAAATACAGACAGCCTAGCTATATTGGAAATATAGAAATACAGACAGCCTAGCTATATTGGAAATATAGAAATACAGACAGCCTAGCTACATTGGAAATATAGAAATACAGACAGCCTAGCTATTTTGGAAATATAGAAATACAGACAGCCTAGCTACATTGGAAATATAGAAATACAGACAGCCTAGCTATATTAGGAAATATAGAAATACAGACAGCCTAGCTACACTGGAAATATAGAAATACAGTTTGAACTGATTTGAAAACAAATCCTGCAGTCAATGTTTGATACTGTGTCCATTCATTCCATTAACTGGGAAATGCTAAAATATTACATTCTAATTCAATTCCAAAGATTCAATGTTTTACAATTTAAAATTAAATTCCAATTCAGAAAGTCCAAACAGTCTAATTCTAATTAAATTCCAAAACTTGAAGACGGTTGAAATTGGAATTGAATTCCACATAAATTCTCCTCTTCATGAGGGAATTCAAGAATTGAATTGGAATTGAATTCCACATAAATTCTCCTTTTCATGACTGAAATCAAGAATTGAATTGGAATTGAATTCCACATAAATTCTCCTCTTCATGAGTGAATTCAAGAATTGAATTGGAATTTCAAATGAGACTGGAATTGGCACCAACTCTGACGTACACATGTCTAATCTCCAGGGTCTAACCCCTGACCCTTGACCCTTGACCCTCTCTCTGTTAGGAGCCTATGTTTGGGATGCTAACGGTTCCCTTGGAGATGACCCTGACGTGTACGGATGAGGACCTCCGACAGGAAGCTCTGGAGGTGTTCATTATGGTGAGTCCTGTTCGTTATGGTGAGTCCTGTTCGTTATGGTGAGTCCTGTTCGTTACGGTGAGTCCTGTTCGTTACGGTGAGTCCTGTTCATTATGGTGAGTCCTGTTCGTTACGGTGAGTCCTGTTCGTTATGGTGAGTCCTGTTCGTTATGGTGAGTCCTGTTTGTTATGGTGAGTCCTGTTCATTATGGTGAGTCCTGTTCATTATGGTGAGTCCTGTTCGTTACGGTGAGTCCTGATGGTGAGTCCTGATGGTGAGTCCTGTTCGTTATGGTGAGTCCTGTTCGTTATGGTGAGTCCTGTTCGTTATGGTGAGTCCTGTTCATTATGGTGAGTCATGTTCGTTATGGTGAGTCCTGTTCATTATGGTGAGTCCTGTTCTTTATGGTGAGTCCTGTTCGTTATGGTGAGTCTTGTTCGTTATGGTGAGTCCTGTTCGTTATGGTGAGTCCTGTTCGTTATGGTGAGTCCTGTTCGTTACGGTGAGTCCTGTTCATTATGGTGAGTCCTGTTCGTTACGGTGAGTCCTGTTCGTTATGGTGAGTCCTGTTCGTTATGGTGAGTCCTGTTTGTTATGGTGAGTCCTGTTCATTATGGTGAGTCCTGTTCATTATGGTGAGTCCTGATGGTGAGTCCTGTTCGTTATGGTGAGTCCTGTTCGTTATGGTGAGTCCTGTTCGTTATGGTGAGTCCTGTTCATTATGGTGAGTCCTGTTCGTTATGGTGAGACCTGTTCATTATGGTGAGTCCTGTACATTATGGTGAGTCCTGAGTCCTGTTCATTATGGTGAGTCCTGTTCATTATGGTGAGTCCTGTTCGTTACGGTGAGTCCTGTTCATTATGGTGAGTCCTGTTCGTTACGGTGAGTCCTGTTCATTATGGTGAGTCCTGTTCGTTACGGTGAGTCCTGTTCGTTATGGTGAGTCCTGTTCGTTATGGTGAGTCCTGTTTGTTATGGTGAGTCCTGTTCATTATGGTGAGTCCTGTTCATTATGGTGAGTCCTGATGGTGAGTCCTGTTCGTTATGGTGAGTCCTGTTCGTTATGGTGAGTCCTGTTCGTTATGGTGAGTCCTGTTCATTATGGTGAGTCCTGTTCGTTACGGTGAGACCTGTTCATTATGGTGAGTCCTGTACATTATGGTGAGTCCTGAGTCCTGTTCATTATGGTGAGTCCTGTTCATTATGGTGAGTCCTGTTCGTTACGGTGAGTCCTGTTCATTATGGTGAGTCCTGTTCATTATGGTGAGTCCTGTTCGTTATGGTGAGTCCTGTTCGTTATGTTGAGTCCTGTTCGTTATGGTGAGTCCTGTTCGTTACGGTGAGTCCTGTTCGTTATGGTGAGTCCTGAGTCCTGTTCATTACGGTGAGTCCTGTTCATTATGGTGAGTCCTGTTCGTTATGGTGAGTCCTGTACATTATGGTGAGTCCTGAGTCCTGTTCATTATGGTGAGTCCTGTTCGTTATGGTGAGTCCTGTTCATTACGGTGAGTCCTGTTCGTTATGGTGAGTCCTGTTCATTATGGTGAATCCTGTTCACTACAGTGAGTCCTGTTCGTTATGGTGAATCCTGTTCATTATGGTGAGTCCTGTTCGTTATAGTGAGTCCTGTTCGTTATGGCGAGTCCTGTTCGTTATGGTGAGTCCTGAGTCCTGTTCATTATGGTGAGTCCTGTTCGTTATGGTGAGTCCTGAGTCCTGTTCATTATGGTGAGTCCTGTTCATTATGGTGAGTCCTGTTCATTACGGTGAGTCCTGTTCGTTATGGTGAGTCCTGTTCGTTATGGTGAGTCCTGTTCGTTATGGTGAGTCCTGAGTCCTGTTCATTATGGTGAGTCCTGTTCGTTATGGTGAGTCCTGAGTCCTGTTCATTATGGTGAGTCCTATTCGTTATGGTGAGTCCTGTTCGTTATGGTGAGTCCTGAGTCCTGTTCATTATGGTGAGTCCTGTTCGTTATGGTGAGTCCTGAGTCCTGTTCATTATGGTGAGTCCTGTTCGTTATGGTGAGTCCTGAGTCCTGTTCATTATGGTGAGTCCTGTTCGTTATGGTGAGTCCTGAGTCCTGTTCATTATGGTGAGTCCTGTTCGTTATGGTGAGTCCTGATGGTGAGTCCTGTTCGTTACGGGGAGTCCTGTTCGTTGTGGTGAGTCCTGTTCTTTACGGTGAGTCCTGTTCATTATGGTGAGTCCTCTCTCAACTGTGTTGGCGTGAGAGGCAGGGGGAGGGGCATGGCGTGAGAGGTAGGGGGAGGGGCTTGGCGTGAGAGGCAGGGGAGGGGCTTGGCGTGAGAGGCAGGGGGAGGGGCATGGCGTGAGAAGCAGAGGGAGGGCTTGGCGTGAGAGGCAGGGGGAGGGGCTTGGCGTG
>NW_021823104.1:2140005-2147505 GCF_901001165.1 Salmo trutta | reverse complement strand
GAGAGTTATCAGGCTAACAGAGTTATCAGGTTAACTGAGAGTTATCAGGCTAACTGAGAGTTATCAGGCTAACTGAGAGTTATCAGGCTAACCGAGAGTTATCAGGCTAACTAAGAGTTATCAGGCTAACCAAGAGTTATCAGGCTAACTAAGAGTTATTAGGCTAACAAAGAGTTATCAGGCTAAACAAGAGTTATCAGGTTAACCGAGAGTTATCAGGTTAACCGAGAGTTGATCAGGCTAACCAAGAGTTATCAGGCTAACCGAGAGTTATCAGGCTAACTAAGAGTTATCAGGCTAACCAAGAGTTATCAGGCTAACCAAGAGTTATCAGGCTAACCAAGAGTTATCAGGCTAACAGAGAGTTGATCAGGCAAACTGAGAGTTATCAGGTTAACTGCGAGTTATCAGGTTAACTGAGAGTTATCAGGCTAACTGAGAGTTATCAGGCTAACTGAGAGTTATCAGGCTAACTAAATGCTTGTGTTCCCAGCTTCAACAGTAATATCTAACTAAATGCTTGTGTTTCTAGCTCCAACACTAATATCTAACTAAATGCTTGTGTTTCTAGCTCCAACAGTGCAGTAATATCTAACTAAATGCTTGTGTTCCCATCTCCAACAGTAATATCTAACTAAATGCTTGTGTTCCCAGCTCCAACAGTAATATCTAACTAAATGCTTGTGTTCCCAGCTCCAACAGTAATATCTAACTAAATGCTTGTGTTCCCAGCTCCAACAGTGCAGTAATATCTAACTAAATGCTTGTGTTTCTAGCTCCAACAGTGCAGTAATATCTAACTAAATGCTTGTGTTCCTAGCTCCAACAGTAATATCTAACTAAATACTTGTGTTCCTAGCTTCAACAGTGCAGTAATATCTAACTAAAGTCTTGTGTTCCCAGCTCCAACAGTAATATCTAACTAAATGCTTGTGTTTCTAGCTCCAACAGTAGTATCTCACTAAATGCTTGTGTTCCCAGCTCCAACAGTAATATCTAGCTAAATGCATGTGTTTCTAGCTCCAACAGTGCAGTAATATCTAACTAAATGCTTGTGTTCCCAGCTCCAACAGTGCAGTAATATCTAACTAAATGCTTGTGTTTCTGTCTCCAACAGTGCAGTAATATCTAACTAAATGCTAGTGTTCCCAGCTCCAACAGTGCAGTAATATCTAACTAAAACCTTGTGTTTCTAGCTCCAACAGTGCAGTAATATCTAACTAAATGCTTGTGTTTCTAGCTCCAACAGTGCAGTAATATCTAACTAAATGCTTGTGTTCCCAGCTCCAACAGTGCAGTAATATCTAACTAAATGCTTGTGTTCCCAGCTCCAACAGTGCAGTAATATCTAACTAAATGCTTTTGTTCCCAGCTCCAACAGTAATATCTAACTAAATGCTTGTGTTCCTAGCTCCAACAGTGATATCTAACTAAATGCTGGTGTTTCTAGCTCCAACAGTAATATCTAACTAAATGCATGTGTTCCTAGCTCCAACAGTAGTATCTAACTAAATGCTGGTGTTTCTTGCTCCAACAGTAATATCTAACTAAATGCTTGTGTTCCCAGCTCCAACAGTGCAGTAGTATCTAACTAAATGCTTGTGTTCCCAGCTCCAACAGTAGTATCTCACTAAATGCTTGTGTTCCCAGCTCCAACAGTAGTATCTAGCTAAATGCATGTGTTTCTAGCTCCAACAGTGCAGTAATATCTAACTAAATGCTTGTGTTCCCAGCTCCAACAGTGCAGTAATATCTAACTAAATGCTTGTGTTTCTATCTCCAACAGTAATATGTAACTAAATGCTTGTGTTCCCAGCTCCAACAGTGCAGTAGTATCTAACTAAATGCTTGTGTTTCTAGCTCCAACAGTAATACCTAACTAAATGCTTGTGTTCCCAGCTCCAACAGTAATATCTAACTAAATACTTGTGTTTCTATCTCTAACAGTAATATCTAACTAAATGCTTGTGTTCCCAGCTCCAACAGTGCAGTAATATCTAACTAAATGCTTGTGTTTCTGTCTCCAACAGTGCAGTAATATCTAACTAAATGCTAGTGTTCCCAGCTCCAACAGTGCAGTAATATCTAACTAAAACCTTGTGTTTCTAGCTCCAACAGTGCAGTAATATCTAACTAAATGCTTGTGTTCCCAGCTCCAAAAGTGCAGCAATATCTAACTAAATGCTTGTGTTCCTAGCTCCAACAGTGATATCTAACTAAATGCTGGTGTTTCTAGCTCCAACAGTAATATCTAACTAAATGCATGTGTTCCTAGCTCCAACAGTAGTATCTAACTAAATGCTGGTGTTTCTTGCTCCAACAGTAATATCTAACTAAATGCTTGTGTTCCCAGCTCCAACAGTGCAGTAGTATCTAACTAAATGCTTGTGTTCCCAGCTCCAACAGTAGTATCTCACTAAATGCTTGTGTTCCCAGCTCCAACAGTAGTATCTAGCTAAATGCATGTGTTTCTAGCTCCAACAGTGCAGTAATATCTAACTAAATGCTTGTGTTCCCAGCTCCAACAGTGCAGTAATATCTAACTAAATGCTTGTGTTTCTATCTCCAACAGTAATATGTAACTAAATGCTTGTGTTCCCAGCTCCAACAGTGCAGTAGTATCTAACTAAATGCTTGTGTTTCTAGCTCCAACAGTAATACCTAACTAAATGCTTGTGTTCCCAGCTCCAACAGTGCAGTAGTATCTCACTAAATGCTTGTTTTCCCAGCTCCAACAGTAATATCTAGCTAAATGCATGTGTTTCTAGCTCCAACAGTGCAGTAATATCTAACTAAATGCTTGTGTTCCCAGCTCCAACAGTGCAGTAATATCTAACTAAATGCTTGTGTTTCTAGCTCCAACAGTGCAGTAATATCTAACTAAATGCTTGTGTTTCGAGCTCCAACAGTAATATCTAACTAAATGCTTGTGTTTCTAGCTCCAACAGTGCAGTAATATCTAACTAAATGCTTGTGTTTCTAGCTCCAACAGTACAGTAATATCCAACTAAATGCTTGTGTTCCAGCTCCAACAGTGCAGTAATATCTAACTAAATGCTTGTGTTCCCAGCTCCAACAGTGCAGTAATATCTAACTAAATGCTTGTGTTTCTAGCTCCAACAGTGCAGTAATATCTAACTAAATGCTTGTGTTCCCAGCTCCAACAGTAATATCTAACTAAATGCTTGTGTTCCCAGCTCCAACAGTACAGTAATATCTAACTAAATGCTTGTGTTTCTAGCTCCAACAGTAATATCTAACTAAATGCTTGTGTTTCTAGCTCCAACAGTGCAGTAATATCTAACTACATGCTTGTGTTTCTAGCTCCAACAGTGCAGTAATATCTAACTAAATGCTTGTGTTCCCAGCTCCAACAGTAAAATCTAACTAAATGCTTGTGTTTCTAGCTCCAACAGTGCAGTAATATCTAACTAAATGCTTGTGTTTCTAGCTCCAACAGTGCAGTAATATCTAACTAAATGCTTGTGTTTCTAGCTCCAACAGTAATATCTAACTAAATGCTTTTGTTCCCAGCTCCAACAGTGCAGTAATATCTAACTAAATGCTTGTGTTTCTAGCTCCAACAGTGCAGTAATATCTAACTAAATGCTTGTGTTTCTAGCTCCAACAGTAATATCTAACTAAATGCTTGTGTTCCCAGCTCCAACTGTAACGGCCGTCGTCTGAAGAAGTGGACCAAGGTGCAGCGGAGTTAGTGTTCATTATCAGAATTTAATATAAACAACATGAACACTATACAAAACAAGAAACGAGTAAACCGACAGCAAACAGTCCTGTCTGGTACAAAACACTGACAGAAACAATTACCCACAAACCCAAAGGAAAAACATGCTCCTTATGTGTGACTCCCAATCAGCAGCAACGAGCTTCAGCTGTGCCTGATTGGGAGCCACACACACGGCCCAAAACAAAGAAATACAAAAACATAGAAAAAGGAACATAGAACGCCCACCCAATGTAACACCCTGGCCTAACCAAAATAAAGAACAAAAACCCCTCTCTATGGCCAGGGCGTTACAGTACCCCCCCCCAAAGGTGCGGACTCCGGCCGCAAAACCTGACTCTGAAGGGGAGGGTCCGGGTGGGCCTTCTTACGGCGGCGGCTCAGGTGCGGGACGTGGCCTCTGCTCCACCCTTGACGTCGCCCTCTTAGGTGGCGCACCTGGCCGCGCCAAAGGTCTGGTGGGCGACGCTGACTGCGCCCGGCTGGCGGGCGGCGATGGTTGCGCCCGGCTGGCGGGCGACCCTTGTTGCGCCCGGCTGGCGGCCGGCGATGGTTGCGCCCGGCTGGCGGGCGACCCTGGCTGCTCCGACGGCACTGACCCAGGATTCACCAGGCTGGGGAGACATGACAGAGGCCTGTCCCTAGGCGTAGGCACAGGACTCACCGGGCTGGCGGGCGTCCCTGGCCACTCCTGCAGTTCGGGGCAGTCTGGCCACTCCGGCAGGTCGGGGCAGTCTGGCCACTCCGGCAGGTCGGGGCAGCCTGGCCACTCCGGCAGGTCGGGGCAGCCTGGCCACTCCGGCAGGTCGGGGCAGCCTGGCCACTCCGGCAGGTCGGGGCAGCCTGGCCACTCCGGCAGGTCGGGGCAGCCTGGCCACTCCGGCAGGTCGGGGCAGCCTGGCCACTCCGGCAGGTCGGGGCAGCCTGGCCACTCCGGCAGGTCGGCGCAGCCTGGCCACTCCGGCAGTTCGGCGCAGTCTGGCCACTCCGGCAGTTCGGCGCAGTCTGGCCACTCCGGCAGCTCGGCGCAGTCTGGCCACTCCGGCAGTTCGGCGCAGTCTGGCCACTCCGGCAGTTCGGCGCAGTCTGGCCACTCCGGCAGTTCGGCGCAGTCTGGCCACTCCGGCAGTTCGGCGCAGTCTGGCCACTCCGGCAGTTCGGCGCAGTCTGACCTCTCTGGCGACTGTTGACTGGCGGGCAGCTCTGACGACTGTTGACTGGCGGGCAGCTCTGACGACTGTTGACTGGCGGGCAGCTCTGACGACTGTTGACTGGCGGGCAGCTCTGACGACTGTTGACTGGCGGGCAGCTCTGACGACTGTTGACTGGCGGGCAGCTCTGACGACTGTTGACTGGCGGGCAGCTCCGGTGATGGTTGACTGGTGGGCAGCTCTGGTGATGGTTGACTGGCGGGCAGCTCTGACGACTGTTGACTGGCGGGCAGCTCCGACGACTGCTGACTGGCAGGGCTGGGGACACGCACCTTGGGCTTGGTGCGGGGAGCAGGGACGGGCCGGACAGGACTGGGGACATGCACTGTGGACTTGGTGCGGGGAGCAGGGACGGGCCAGACAGGACTGTGAACACGCACTGGTGAACTGAAGCGTGGAGCCGGTTTTGCCACTCGTCCTGGCTGGATGCCCTTCCTAGCACGGCATGTGCTGGGCATGTCCACCGGACGCACCGGGCTGTGCGGACGCACTGGCGACACAGCGCGCAACTCCGCCTCCCATGGCTCCTCCTCCAGATCTTCCTTCAGCAGGTCCTCAATAAACCACCTCATCTGCGTCTCCTCCTCTGCCGTCATCCCCCACGAGAGCAGTGGTCTGGGCTCCTCCTCTGCCCTTCCGGACCACCCCATTAGCCCCCCCCCAAAATTTTCTTGGGGGTGTCTTCCGGGCTTCCTCGACCGACGCCAGCGACCCCGTCTGCTGGCCGGCGTCTCCTCCATTGCCCGGACCTCCCTCTTCCGCTGCTTGGTCCCTTGGTGGTGGGTAATTCTGTAACGGCCGTCGTCTGAAGAAGTGGACCAAGGTGCAGCGGAGTTAGTGTTCATTATCAGAATTTAATATAAACAACATGAACACTATACAAAACAAGAAACGAGTAAACCGACAGCAAACAGTCCTGTCTGGTACAAAACACTGACAGAAACAATTACCCACAAACCCAAAGGAAAAACATGCTCCTTATGTGTGACTCCCAATCAGCAGCAACGAGCTTCAGCTGTGCCTGATTGGGAGCCACACACACGGCCCAAAACAAAGAAATACAAAAACATAGAAAAAGGAACATAGAACGCCCACCCAATGTAACACCCTGGCCTAACCAAAATAAAGAACAAAAACCCCTCTCTATGGCCAGGGCGTTACACCAACAGTGCAGTAATATCTAACTAAATGCTTGTTTCTAGCTCTAACAGTGCAGTAATGTCTAACTAAATGCTTGTGTTTCTAGCTCCAACAGTACAGTAATATCCAACTAAATGCTTGTGTTCCAGCTCCAACAGTGCAGTAATATCTAACTAAATGCTTGTGTTCCCAGCTCCAACAGTGCAGTAATATCTAACTAAACGCTTGTGTTCCCAGCTCCTACAGTGCAGTAATATCTAACTAAATGCTTGTGTTTCTAGCTCCAACAGTGCAGTAATATCTAACTAAATGCTTGTGTTCCCAGCTCCAACAGTAATATCTAACTAAATGCTTGTGTTCCCAGCTCCAACAGTGCAGTAATATCTAACTAAATGTTTGTGTTTCTAGCTCCAACAGTGCAGTAATATCTAACTAAATGCTTGTGTTCCCAGCTCCAACAGTGCAGTAATATCTAACTAAATACTTGTGTTCCCAGCTCCAACAGTAATATCTAACTAAATGCTTGTGTTCCCAGCTCCAACAGTGCAGTAATATCTAACTAAATGCTTGTGTTTCTAGCTCCAACAGTGCAGTAATATCTATCTAAATGCTTGTGTTTCTAGCTCCAACAGTGCAGTAATATCTAACTAAATGCTTGTGTTTCTCGCTCCAACAGTAATATCTAACTAAATGCTTGTGTTTCTAGCTCCAACAGTGCAGTAATATCAAACAATATAAAATACGCAAATCTAAAAATAAATATAGAAATGATTGGATGAGCAATGTCAGTGTCCAGGATATAAATATATATTCACTACCGTTCAAAAGTTTGGGGTCACATAGAAATGTCCTTGTTTTTGAAAGAAAAGCCATTTTTTTTGTACATTAAATTAACACCAAATTGATCAGAAATACAGTGTAGACACTGTTAATGTTGTAAATGACTATTGTAGCTGGAAACGGCTGATTTTCTTGGAATATCTACATAGGCGTATAGAGGCCCATTATCAGCAACCATCACTCCTGTGTTCCAATGGCACGTTGTGTTAGCTAATCCAAGTTTATCATTTTAAAAGGTTAATTGATCAGAAAACCCTTTTGCAATCATGTTAGAACAGCTGAAAACTGTTGTCTCTGATTAAAGAAGCAATTAAACTGTCCTTCTTTAGACTAGTTGAGTATCTGGAGAATCAGCATTTGTGGGTTCGATTACAGGCTCAAAATGGCCAGAAACAAAGACCTTTCTTCTGAAACTCGTCATTCTATTCTTGTTCTGAGAAATGAAGGCTATTCCATGCGAGAAATTGCCAAGAAACTGAAAATGTCATACAACGCTGTGTACTATTCCCTTCACAGAACAGCGCAAACTGGCTCTAACCAGAATAGAAAGAGGAGTGGGAGGCC
>NW_021823104.1:2122505-2135005 GCF_901001165.1 Salmo trutta | reverse complement strand
TTCATAACATAACACTTCATAACACTTCATAACATAACACTTCATAACATAACACTTCATAACATAACACTTCATAACACATCATAACATAACACTTCATAACATTCATAACATAACACTTCATAACATAACACTTCATAACACAACACTTCATAACACAACACTTCATAACACAACACTTCATAACATAACACTTCATAACACAACACTTCATAACACAACACTTCATAACATAACACTTCATAACATAACACTTCATAACATTCATAACATAACACTTCATAACACAACACTTCATAACATAACACGTCATAACACAACACTTCATAACATAACACTTCATAACACAACACTTCATAACATAACACGTCATAACATATCATACCACATCATGACATTTTTACATTTTACATTTTAGTCATTTAGCAGACGCTCTTATCGAAAGCGACTTACAGTAGTGAATGCATAAATATTTTTTTTTTGTACTGGCCCCCCGTGGGAGTCGAACCCACAACCCTGGCGTTGCAAACACCATGCTTTACCAACTGAGCTACAGGGAAGGCCATGAGACATCATAAGACATCATAACACATAACAGATCATAATCTGGGGAGCAGAAGGTTGTGTGTCTGTCTGGGGGGATTGGGAGCAGAGCAGAAGGTTGTGTGTCTGTCTGGGGGGATTGGGAGCAGAGCAGAAGGTTGTGTGTCTGTCTGGGGGTATTGGGAGCAGAGCAGAAGGTTGTGTGTCTGTCTGGGGGGATTGAGAGCAGAGCAGAAGGCCGTGTGTCTGTCTGGGGGGATTGGGAGCAGAGCAGAAGGTTGTGTGTCTGTCTGGGGGAGCAGAGCAGAAGGTTGTGTGTCTGTCTGGGGGAGCAGAGCAGAAGGTTGTGTGTCTGTCTGGGGGAGCAGAGCAGAAGGTTGTGTGTCTGTCTGGGGGGAGCAGAGCAGAAGGTTGTGTGTCTGTCTGGGGGGATTGAGAGCAGAGCAGAAGGTCGTGTGTCTGTCTGGGGGAGCAGAGCAGAAGGTTGTGTGTCTGTCTGGGGGAGCAGAGCAGAAGGTTGTGTGTCTGTCTGGGGGAGCAGAGCAGAAGGTTGTGTGTCTGTCTGGGGGGAGCAGAGCAGAAGGTTGTGTGTCTGGGGGAGCAGAGCAGAAGGTTGTGTGTCTGTCTGGGGGGATTGAGAGCAGAGCAGAAGGTCGTGTGTCTGTCTGGGGGGATTGAGAGCAGAGCAGAAGGTTGTGTGTCTGTCTGGGGGGATTGGGAGCAGAGCAGAAGGTTGTGTGTCTGTCTGGGGGGATTGGGAGCAAGGCAGAAGGTTGTGTGTCTGGGGGAGCAGAGCAGAAGGTTGTGTGTCTGTCTGGTTGATTGGGAGCAGAGCAGAAGGTTGTGTGTCTGGGGGGATTGGGAGCAGAGCAGAAGGTTGTGTGTCTGTCTGAGGGGATTGAGAGCAGAGCAGAAGGTTGTGTGTCTGTCTGGGGGAGCAGAGCAGAAGGTTGTGTGTCTGTCTGGGGGGATTGGGAGCAGAGCAGAAGGTTGTGTGTCTGTCTGGGGGAGCAGAGCAGAAGGTTGTGTGTCTGTCTGGGGGAGCAGAGCAGAAGGTTGTGTGTCTGTCTGGGGGGATTGAGAGCAGAGCAGAAAGTCGTGTGTCTGTCTGGGGGGATTGGGAGCAGAGCAGAAGGTTGTGTGTCTGTCTGGGGGAGCAGAGCAGAAAGTTGTGTGTCTGTCTGGGGGGAGCAGAGCAGAAGGTTGTGTGTCTGTCTGGGGGAGCAGAGCAGAAGGTTGTGTGTCTGTCTGGGGGGATTGGGAGCAGAGCAGAATGTTGTGTGTCTGTCTGGGGGGATTGAGAGCAGAGCAGAAGGTCGTGTGTCTGTCTGGGGGGATTGAGAGCAGAGCAGAAGGTTGTGTGTCTGTCTGGGGGGATTGGGAGCAGTGCAGAAGGTTGTGTGTCTGTCTGGGGGGATTGAGAGCAGAGCAGAAGGTTGTGTGTCTGTCTGGGGGGATTGGGAGCAGTGCAGAAGGTTGTGTGTCTGTCTGGGGGAGCAGAGCAGAAGGTCGTGTGTGTGCAGCTCTTACGGTGTGTATGGTATTACCCAGGGAGGATAGAGTTCCAGTGACTGGGCCGATACGGACCTCCCCCTCTGTTTCTCTCTGTCCTTTCCTCTGTCTCTCTCTCTCACTCCGTCCATCAGCCTGTTTTAGTCTCTCCGCTGTTCTCTGTCTCCGTCTCTCTCAGGACCTGGACAAGCCAGCCGGTATGACAGGCCGGATGAAGGGAGGAGGAGGAATAGGGGGAGGAGAGGAGGAGAGGAGTCAGGCCCCCGCCAGTAGACCATATCCCCCAGGACTACAGCCCGGAGGTCTGTCTGTCTGTCTGTCTGTCTGTCTGTCTGTCCTGTCTGTCTGTCCCCCAATTCTTTGTCTGTCTGTCTGTCTGTCTGTCTGTCTGTCTGTCTGTCTGTCTGTCTGTCTGTCTGTCTGTCTGTCTGTCTGTCTGCCTGTCTGCCTGCCTGCCTGCCTGCCTGCCTGCCTGCCTGCCTGCCTGTCTGCCTGTCTGTCTGTCTGTCTGTCTGTCTGTCTGCCAAACCATGTGAAGTAGATAATAAACAAAGTAAAATAAACAATAAAAACACTCACAGAAGTTCCCAAAATAATAAATACATTTCAAATGTCATTTTATGTGCAAATAGTTAAAGTACCAAAAGGGAAAATAAATAAACATAAATATGGGTTGTATTTACAATGGTGTTTGTTCTTCACTGGTTGCCCTTTTCTTGTGGCAACAGGTCACACATCTTGCTGCTGTGATGCCACACTGTGGTATTTCACCCAGTAGATATGGGAGTTTATCAAAATTGGGTTTGTTTTTTAATTCTTTGTGGATCTGTGTAATCTGAGGGAAATATGTGTCTCTAATATGGTCATACATTTGGCAGGAGGTTAGGAAGTGCAGCTCAGTTTCCACCTCATTTTTGTGGGCAGTGTTGCACATAGCCTGTCTTCTCTTGAAAGCCAGGTCTGCCTACGGCGGCCTTTCTCAATAGCAAGGCTATGCTCACTGAGTCTGTACATAGTCAAAGCTTTCCTTAGGTTTGGGTCAGTCACAGTGGTCAGGTATTCTGCCACTGTGTACTCTCTGTTTAGGGACAAATGGCATTCTAGTTTGCTCTGTTTTTTTGTTAATTCTTTCCAATGTGTCAAGTAATTATCTTTTTGTTTTCTCATGATTTGGTTGGGTCTGTTTGTGTTGCTGTCCTGGGGCTCTGTGGGGTCTGTTTGTGTTGCTGTCCTGGGCCTGTGGGGTCTGTTTGTGTTGCTGTCCTGGGGCTCTGTGGGGTCTGTTTGTGTTGCTGTCCTGGGCCTGTGGGGTCTGTTTGTGTTACTGTCCTGGGGCTCTGTGGGGTCTGTTTGTGTTGCTGTCCTGGGGCTCTGTGGGGTCTGTTTGTGTTGTTGCCCTGGGGCTCTGTGGGGTCTAGTTGTGTTGCTGTCCTGGGGCTCTGTGGGGTGTGTTTGTGTTGCTGACCTGGGGCTCTGTGGGGTCTGTTTGTGTTTGTGAACAGAGCCCCAGGACCAGCTTGCTTAGGGGACTCTTCTCCAGGTTCATCTCTCTGTAGGTGATGGCTTTGTTTTTTGTTGTTGTTTTTCATTAACCTTTATAACCCATAGATTGGAAAGCAGCTGCTGTCATCCCCCTCTTCAAAGGAGGTGACACTCTTGACCCAAATTGCTACAGACCTATATCCATACTACCCTGCCTTTCTAAGGTCTTCGAAAGCCAAGTCAACAAACAGATTACCGACTATTTCGAATCTCACCGCACCCTCTCCGCTATGCAATCTGGTTTCAGAGCTGGTCATGGGTGCACCTCAGCCACGCTCAAGGTCCTAAACAACATCGTAACCGCCATCGATAAGAAACATTACTGTGCTGCCGTATTCATTGACCTGGCCAAAGCTTTTGACTCTGTTAATCACCACATCCTCATCGGCAGACTCAGTAGCCTTGGTTTCTCAAACGATTGCCTCGCCTGGTTCACCAACTACTTCTCTGACAGAGTTCAGTGTGTCAAATCGGAGGGCCTACTGTCTGGACCTCTGGCAGTCTCTATGGGGGTACCACAGGGTTCAATTCTTGGGCCAACTCTTTTCTCTGTATACATCAATGATGTCGCTCTTGCTGCTGGTGATTCTCTGATCCACCTCTACGCAGACGACACCATCCTGTATACTTCTGGCCCTTCTTTGGACACTGTGTTAACAACCCTCCAGACGAGCTTTAATGCCATTCAACTCTCCTTCCGTGGTCTCCAACTGCTCCTAAACAGAAGTAAAACTAAATGCATGCTCTTCAACCGATCGCTGCCTGCACCTGCCCGCCCATCCAGCATAACTTCTCTGGACGGTTCTAACTTAGAATTTGTGGACAACTACAAATACCTAGGTGTCTGGTTAGACTGTCAAACATCTCCAATCCAAAGTGAAATCTAGAATTGGCTTCCTATTTCGCAACAAAGCATCCTTCACTCATACTGCCAAACATACCCTCGTAAAACTGACCATCCTACCAATCCTCGACTTCGGCGATGTCATTTACAAAATAGCCTCCAATACCCTACTCAACAAGCTGGATGCAGTCTATCACAGTGCCATCCGTTTTGTCACCAAAGCCCCATATACAACCCACCACTGCGACCTGTATGCTCTCGTTGGCTGGCCTTCGCTTCATAATCGTCGCCAAACACATTGGCTCCAGGTCATCTACAAGACCCTGCTAGGTAAAGTCCCCCCTTATCTCCGCTCACTGGTCACCATAGCAGCACCCACCTGTAGCACGCGCTCCAGCTGGTATATCTCTCTGGTCACCATAGCAGCACCCACCTGTAGCACGCGCTCCAGCTGGTATATCTCTCTGGTCACCCCTAAAGCCAACTCCTCCTTTGGTCGTCTCTCCTTCCAGTTCTCTGCTGCCAATGACTGGAACGAACTACAAAAATCTATGAAACTGGAAACACTTATCTCCCTCACTAGCTTTAAGCACCAGCTATCAGAGCCGCTCCCAGATCACTGCACCTGTACATAGCCCATCTATAATTTAGCCCAAACAACTACCTCTTCCCCTACTGTATTTATTTATTTGATTTATTTTGCTCCTTTGCACCATATTATTTATATTTTAACTTTGAACTTTCTTCAAACTACAAATCTACCATTCCAGTGTTTTTCTTGCTATACTTTATTTACTTTGCCACCATGGCATTTTTTGCCTTTACCTCCCTTATCTCACATCATTTGCTCACATTGTATATAGTCTTATTTTTTTTCTACTGCATCATTGATTGTATGTTGTTTTATTCCATGTGTAACTCTGTGTTGTTGTATGTTGTCGAACTGCTTTGCTTTATCTTGGCCAGGTCGCAATTGTAAATGAGAACTTGTTCGCAACTTGCCGACCTGGTTAAATAAAGGTGAAATAAATAAAATACATTTAAAAAACTAGGCAAGTCAGCTAAGAACAAATTCTTATTTACAGTGACGGCCTACCAAAAGGCCTCCTGTGGGGACGGGGGCCTGGGATTAAACATTAAAAAATAAATACAATATAAATATAGGACAAAACACACATCACAACAAGAGAGACAACACAACACTACATACAGAGAGACCTAAGACAACAACACAGCATGGCAGCAACACAGCATGGTAGCAACACAACATGACAACAACATGGCAGCAACACAACATGAAAACAACATGGTAGCAACACAACATGACAACACAGCATGGTAGCAACACAACATGACAACAACATGGTAGCAACACAACATGACAACAACATGGCAGCAACACAACATGGTAGCAACACAACATGACAACACAGCATGGTAGAAACACAACATGGTAGCAACACAACATGACAACAACATGGTAGCAACACAACATGACAACAACATGGTAGCAACACAACATGACAACAACATGGCAGCAACACAACATGGTAGCAACACAACATGACAACACAGCATGGTAGAAACACAACATGGTAGCAGCACAACATGGCAGCAACACAACATGACAACAACATGGTAGCAACACAACATGACAACAACATGGTAGCAACACAACTTGACAACAACATGGTAGCAACACAACATGACAACACAACATGGTAGCAACACAACATGACAACACAACATGGTAGAAACACAACATGACAACAACATGGTAGCAACACAACATGACAACAACATGGTAGCAACACAACATGACAACACAACATGGTAGCAACACAACATGACAACACAACATGGTAGCAACACAACATGACAACACAACATGGTAGCAGCACAACATGACAACACAGCATGGTAGCAACACAACATGACAACTTCATGGTAGAAACACAACATAGGCCTCTCTCTCTCTCTCTCTCTCTGTGTCCCTGTTTAAACCAGGCCTCTCTATCTGATCTCATACATAATAAACCCCTATTGGAAGTGTTTTCAGTGATATCTAATTGTTCAGGGGTTGGTTTTATGTTCAGCTGTTAGGATTTTCTTTTTTGTGAGATGAAGTTTCCGTTCAGAAAGTCCTGGCGCTTTGCCCTATACCCTAAACTCTGTTTTCATCTCAAAGCTGTGCCCTAAATCTGTCCTCTGTACCCTAACCCAACATCCTAAACCCTAAGCCTGTCTGCTGCCCAGCTGTATCCTAACCCTGTCTCCTGTCTGTCTGCTGCCCAGCTGTATCCTAACCCTGTCTCCTGTCTGTCTGCTGCCCAGCTGTATCCTATCCCTGTCTCCTGTCTGTCTGCTGCCCAGCTGTATCCTAACCCTGTCTCCTGTCTGTCTGTCTGTCTGTCTGCTGCCCAGCTGTATCCTAACCCTGTCTCCTGTCTGTCTGCTGCCCAGCTGTATCCTAACCCTGTCTCCTGTCTGTCTGTCTGCTGCCCAGCTGTATCCTAACCCTGTCTCCTGTCTGTCTGCTGCCCAGCTGTATCCTAACCCTGTCTCCTGTCTGTCTGTCTGCTGCCCAGCTGTATCCTAACCCTGTCTCCTGTCTGTCTGCTGCCCAGCTGTATCCTAACCCTGTCTCCTGTCTGTCTGCTGCCCAGCTGTATCCTAACCCTGTCTCCTGTCTGTCTGATGCCCAGCTGTATCCTAACCCTGTCTCCTGTCTGTCTGATGCCCAGCTGTATCCTAACCCTGTCTCCTGTCTGTCTGATGCCCAGCTGTATCCTAACCCTGTCTCCTGTCTGTCTGTCTGCTGCCCAGCTGTATCCTAACCCTGTCTCCTGTCTGTCTGCTGCCCAGCTGTACCCTAACCCTGTCTCCTGTCTGTCTGCTGTCCAGCTGTATCCTAACCCTGTCTCCTGTCTGTCTGCTGCCCAGCTGTATCCTAACCCTGTCTCCTGTCTGTCTGCTGCCCAGCTGTGCCAGTGCTTCCAGTGATGGGAGGGATGATACCTCCTATACCCACAATGCCAAGCCCCTCGCACCATCAGTACCACCAGCAGTACCAGGCTCCTGCCTCACCCCCTGCTGCCCACCACCCCTACCACACCCAGCCTCCCCCTCCTGCTTCACCCCCTGCTGCCTACCACCCCTACCACACCCAGCTTCCCCCTCCTGCTTCACCCCCTGCTGCCCACCACCCCTACCAAACCCAGCCTCCCCCTCCTGCTTCACCCCCTGCTGCCCCTCCCCTTGCCATGCCCCCCCTCCATGGGATGCCCCTCATGCCTTCCATGCCAGGCCTACCTCTGATGCCAGGTGTGATGCCAGGTATGGGCGTGGCACACATGCTTGGCCACGGTGTGTTAGTGTGTTTATCATCTTAGCATGCAGTGTTACTGCACCCTACCCTGCACCCTGCCCTGTACTCTACCCTCACTCTACCCTGCACCCTACCCTGTACCCTGCCCTCACCCTACCCTGGACCCTGCCCTGGACCCTGCCCTGTACCCTGGCCTGCACCCTACCCTGTACCCTGCCCTGCACCCTCCCCTGTACCCTACCCTGCACCCTACCCTGGACCCTGCCCTCTACCCTACCCTGTACCCTACCCTGCATCCTGCCCTTGCCCTACCCTGTACCTTACCCTGTACCCTACCCTGTTCCCTACCCTCTACCCTACCCTGTACCCTGCCCTGAACCCTACCCTGTACCCTACCAACTCATACAATAACCCTATACCCTACCAAGTCATACACTAACCCTCACCCAACCCTGCACCCTACCCTGTACCCTACCAAGTCATACACTAACCCTGTACCCTACCCTGTACCCTACCGAGTCAGACACTAACCCTGTACCCTACCCTATACCCTACCCTGTACCCTACCCTGTACCCTACCAAGTCATACACTAACCCTGTACCCTGCCCTGTACCCTGCCCTGTACCCTACCAAGTCATACACTAACCCTGTACCCTACCGAGTCAGACACTAACCCTGTACCCTACCGAGTTGGACACAAACCCTGTACCCTGCCCTGTACACTACCAAGTCATACACTAACCCTCTACCCTACCCAGTACCCTGCCCTGTACCCTACCAAGTCATACGCTAACCATGAACCCTACCCTACCCTGTACCCTGCTGAGTCATACACTAACCCTGCACCCTACCCTGTATGCTACCAAGTCAGACACTAACCCTGTACCCTACCGAGTCAGACACTAACCCTGTACCCTACCGAGTCCCACACTAACCCTGTACCCTACCCTATACCCTACCCTGTACCCTACCCTGTACCCTACCCCAGACCCTACCCTGTACCCTACCGAGTCAGACACTAACCCTGTACCCTACCTTGTACCCTACCAAGTCAGACACTAACCCTGTACCCTACCAAGTCAGACACTAACCCTGTACCCTACCAAGTCAGACACTAACCCTGTACCCTACCTTGTACCCTACTGGGTCAGACACTAACCCTATACCCTACCAAGTCAGACACTAACCCTGTACCTTACCAAGTCAGACACTAACCCTGCACCCTACCCTCTACCCTACTGGGTCAGACACTAACCCTGTACCCTACCCTGTACCCTACTAAGTCAGACACTAACCCTGTACCCTACCGGGTCAGACACTAACCCTGGACCCTACCCTGTACCCCATTGAGTCAGACACTAACCCTGTTCCCTACCGGGTCAGACACTAACCCTGTACCCTACCCTGTACCCTACCCTCTACCCTACCGTGTACCCTACCGTGTACCCTGCCCTGTGTGTGTTTATCTGGTTGTTTCAAGTTGTGTTGAAACTGTCTGTCTGTCTGTTTCTCCAGGTTCTCCAGAACCTGTCTGTCTGTTTCTCCAGGTTCTCCAGAAACTGTCTGTCTGTCTCTTTCTCCAGGTTCTCCAGAAACTGTCTGTCTGTCTGTTTCTCCAGGTTCTCCAGAACCTGTCTGTCTGTCTGTTTCTCCAGGTTCTCCAGAACCTGTCTGTCTGTTTCTCCAGGTTCTCCAGAAACTGTCTGTCTGTCTGTTTCTCCAGGTTCTCCAGAAACTGTCTGTCTGTCTGTTTCTCCAGGTTCTCCAGAACCTGTCTGTCTGTCTGTTTCTCCAGGTTCTCCAGAACCTGTCTGTCTGTCTGTTTCTCCAGGTTCTCCAGAAACTGTCTGTCTGTCTGTTTCTCCAGGTTCTCCAGAAACTGTCTGTCTGTCTGTTTCTCCAGGTTCTCCAGAAACTGTCTGTCTGTCTGTTTCTCCAGGTTCTCCAGAACCTGTCTGTCTGTCTGTTTCTCCAGGTTCTCCAGAAACTGTCTGTCTGTCTGTTTCTCCAGGTTCTCCAGAAACTGTCTGTCTGTCTGTTTCTCCAGGTTCTCCAGAAACTGTCTGTCTGTCTGTTTCTCCGGGTTCTCCAGAAACTGTCTGTCTGTCTGTCTGTTTCTCCAGGTTCTCCAGAACAGACAGGGATGGCTCAGCAGCAACAGACTATTATCAACCAGCAAGCCATCATACTGGTTTGTCTCATTATACTATACTGAACAAAAACACGTAAACATGTTGGTTCCCATGTTTCATGAGCTGAAATAAAAGATCCCAGAAATTTTCCATACGCACAAAAAGCTTATTTCTCCCAAATTTTGTGCAGAAATTTGATTACATTCCTGTTAGTGAGCATTTCTCCTTTACCAAGATAATCCATCCACCTGACAGGTGTGGCATGTCAAGAAGCTGATTAAACAGCATGATCATTACACAGGTGCACCTTGTGCTGGGGACAATAAAAGGCCACTCTAAAAATGTACAGTTTTGTCACACAACACAATGCCACAGATGTCTCTAGTTTTGAGGGAGCGTGCAATTGGCATGCTGACTGCAGGAATGTCCAACAGAGGTGTTGCCCAAAATGTGACTGTTCATTTCTCTACCATAAGCCGCCTCCAATGACATTTCAGAGAATTTAGCAGTACGTCCAACCGCAGACCACGTGTAACCACGCCAACCCAGACCACGTGTAACCACGCCAACCCAGGACCTCCATATCCGACTTCTTCACCTGCGGGATTGTCTGAGGAGGGGGGGTGCTGAGGATTATTTCTGTCTGTAATAAAACCTGTTTTCTAGGGAAAAACTCATTCTGATTGGCAAGACTTGGCTCCCCAAATGGTTGGGCCTATGCCCTCCCAGGGTCACCCATGGCTGTGCACCTGCCCAGTCATGTGAAATCCATAGATTAGGGCCTAATTAATTAATTTCAATTGTCTGATTTCCTTCTATGAACTGTAATTCAGTAAAATATTTATATTTTTGTTCAGTTTTCAAAATCAAATCAAATGTTATTTGTCACAAGCGTCGAATACAACAGGTGTAGGTTCTTACAGTGAAATGCTTACTGAAGAAAGTATTTTTTCAAAAATAAACTGTAGTGAAAGAAAAAAAAGGTTTTTTTTTTAAATAATAAGAACAAATAAATATTAATACAAAAATATATATATTTAAAAACAATAATAATAATAATTATGGAGCAATAATAAAGTAACAGTAGCAAGGCGATATAAAGGGGGTACAGAGTCAATGTGCGGGGGACCGGGACAATGCAAATAGTCTGGGTAGCCATTTGATCAACTGTTCAGGAGTCTTATGGCTCGAGGGTAGAAGCTGTTAAGAAGCTTTTTGGACCTAGACTTGGTTGCTCCGGTATCGCTTGCTGTGTGCTAGCAGAGAGAACAGTCTATGACAAGGGTGGCTGGAGCCCTTGGCAATTTTTTGGGCCTTCCTCTGACACCGCCTGGTATAGAGGTCCTGGATGGCAGGAAACTTGGCCCCAGTGATGTACTGGGCCCTACACATTACCCTCTGTAGTGCCTTGCAGTCGGAGGCCGAGCAGTTGCCATACCAGGCTGCTCTCGATGGTGCAGCTGTAGAACTTCTTGAGGATCTGAGGACCCATGCCAAATCTTTTCAGTCTCCTGAGGGGAATAGGCATTGTTGTGCCCTCTTCACCACTGTCTTGATGTGTTTGGACCATGATAGTTCGTTGGTGATGTGGACACCAAGGAACTTGAAGCTCTCAACCTGCTCCACTACAGCCCCGTCGATGAGAATGGGGGCGTGCTCAGTCCTCCTTTTCCTGTAGTCCACAATCATCTCCTTTGTCTTGATCACGTTGAGGGAGAGGTTTATATCCTGGCACCACACGGCCAGGTCTCTGACCTCCTCCCTATAGACTGTCTCATCCTTGTCGGTGATCAGGCCAACCACTGTCATGTCATCTGCAAACTTAATGATGGTGTTCGAGTCGTGCCTGGCCATGCAGTCGTGGGTGAACAGGGAGTACAGGAGGGGACTGAGCATGCACCCCTGTGGAGCTCCAGTGTTGAGGATCAGTGTGGCTGATGTGTTGTTACCTACCCTTACCACCTGGGGGCGGCCCGTCAGGAAGTCCAGGATCCAGTTGCAGAGGGAGGTGTTTAGTCCCAGGGTCCTTAGCTTAGTGGTGAACTTTGTGGGTACTATGGTGTTGAACGCTGAGCTGTAGTCAATGAATAACATTCTCACATAGGTGTTCCTTTTGTCCAGGTGGGAAAGGGCAGTGTGGAGTGGCAATAGAGATTGTATCATCTGTCGATCTGTTGGGGCGGTATGCGAATTGGAGTGGGTCTAGGGTTTCTGGGATAATGGTGTTGATGTGAGCCATGACCAGCCTTTCAAAGCACTTCATGGCTACAGACCTGAGTGCTATGGGTCGGTAGTCATTTAGGCAGGTTACCTTAGTGTTCTTGGGCACAGGGACTATGGTGGTCTGCTTGAAACATGTTGTTGTTACAGACTCGGTCAGGGACAGGTTGAAAATGTCAGTGAAGACATTGGTCAGTGCATGCTCGGGGTACACGTCCTGGTAATCCGTCTGGCCCTGCGGCCTTGTGAATGTTGACCTGTTTCAAGGTCTCACTCACATCGGCTATGGAGAGCGTGATCGCATAGTCATCCAGAACAGCTGATGCTCTCATGCATGGTTCAGTGTTGCTTGCCTCGAAGCGAGCTTAGAAGTTATTT
>NW_021823104.1:2070005-2120005 GCF_901001165.1 Salmo trutta | reverse complement strand
ACACACACACAATAAAAAATTAACTGAAATGTCACATTTAAATAAGTATTCAGACCCTTTTCTCTTTCTTACTTTGTTGACCTTTGGCAGCGATTACAGCCTCGAGTCTTCTTGGGTCGGATGCTACAAGCTTGGCACACCTGTATTTGGGGAGTTTCTCCCATTCTTCTCTGCAGATCCTCTCAAGCTCTGTCAGGTTGGATGGGGAGCGTTGCTGCACAGCTATTTTCATGTCTCTCCAGAGATGTTCGATCGGGTTCAAGTCCGGGCTCTGGCTGGGCCACTCAAGGACATTCAGAGACTTGTCCCGAAGCCACTCCTCTGTTGTCTTGGCTGTGTGCTTAGGGTCGTTGTCCTGTTGGAAGGTGAACCTTCGCCCCAGTCTGAGGTCCTGAGAGCTCTGGAGCAGGTTTTCATCAAGGATCTCTCTGTACTTTCCTCCCTTCATCTTTGCCTCGATCCTGACTAGTCTCACAGTCCCTGCCGCTGAAAAACATCCCCACAGCATGATGCTGCCACCACCATGCTTCACCATAGGGACGGTGCCAGGTTTCCTCCAGATGTGATGCTTGGCATTCAGGCCAAATAGTTCAATCTTGGTTTCATCAGACCAGAGAATCTTGTTGACCAAGGTTCTTCTCCCCCGATTGCTCAGTTTGGCCGGGCGGCCAGCTCTAGGAAGAGTCTTGGTGGTTCCAAACTTCTTCCATTTAAGAATGGTGGAGGCCACTGTGTTCTTGGGGACCATCAATAAGGCAGAAATGTTTTGGTACCCTTCCCCAGATCTGTGCCTCGACACAATCCTGTCTCGGAGCTCTACGGACAATTCCTTCGACCTCATGGCTTGGTTTTTGCTCTGACATGCACTGTCAACTGTGGGACCTTATATAGACAGGTGTGTGCCTTTCCAAATCATGTCCAATACATGAAATTTACCACAGGTGGGCTCCAATAAATTTGTAGAAACATCTCAAGGATGATCAATGGAAACAGGATGCACCTGAGCTCAATTTTTCGATTCTCATAACAAAGGGTCTGAATACTTATGTAAATAAGGTATTTCTGTTTTTTATTTTTTAATACATTTGCAAAAATGTCTAAAAACCTGTTTTCACTTTGTCACGCATGGGGTATTGTGATGTCATCATGGGGTATTGTGATGTCATCATGGGGTATTGTGATGTCATCATGGGGTATTGTGATGTCATCATGGGGTATTGTGATGTCATCATGGGGTATAGTGTGTAGATTGCTGAGGACATTGTTTTATTGAATCCATTTTAGAATACGGCTGTAACGTAACAAAATGTGGAAAAAAGTCAAGGAGTCTGAATACTTTCCGAAAGCACCTGTACGTGACCGAGATGCCAAATATCAGTGCTGCTTACTTACACTTATAGCCAATGCTGTCTAAGATACACACAGCTCACCACTAGGTAAAGCTCCGCCTTATCTCAGCTCGCTGGTCACCATAGCAACACCCACCTGTATCACGCGCTCCAGCAGGTACATCTCACTGGTCACCATAGCAACGCCCACCCGTAGCACACGCTCCAGCAGGTACATCTCACCGGTCATCCCCAAAGCCAACACCTCCTTTGGCCGCCTTTCCTTCCAGTTCTCTGCTGCCAATGACTGGAACGAATTGCAAAAATCACTGAAGTTGGAGACTTATATTTCCCTCACTAACTTTAAGCATCAGCTATCTGAGCAGCTAACCGATCGCTGCAGCTGTAAACAGCCTATCTGTAAATAGCCCATCCAATCTACCTACCTCATCCCCATATTGTTTTTATTTACTTTGCTGCTCTTTTGCACACCAGTATCACTACTCACACATCATCATCTGCTCATCTATCACTCCAGTGTTAATCTGCTAAATTGTAATTTGGCCTATTTATTGTGGCCTATTGTGGCCTACTATGGCCTATTTATTGCCTTACCTCCTTATCTTACTTCATTTGCACACACTGTATATAGATTTTTTCTTGGAAAGGTCTCAGTTGTAAATGAGAACTTGTTCTCAACTAGCCTACCTGGTTAAATAAAGGACTTGTTCTCAACTAGCCTACCTGGTTAAATAAAGGACTTGTTCTCAACTAGCCTACCTGGTTAAATAAAGGACTTGTTCTCAACTAGCCTACCTGGTTAAATAAAGGACTTGTTCTCAACTAGCCTACCTGGTTAAATAAAGGACTTGTTCTCAACTAGCCTACCTGGTTAAATAAAGGACTTGTTCTCAACTAGCCTACCTGGTTAAATAAAGGACTTGTTCTCAACTAGCCTACCTGGTTAAATAAAGAACTTGTTCTCAACTAGCCTACCTGGTTAAATAAAGGACTTGTTCTCTACTAGCCACCTGGTTAAATAAAGGACTTGTTCTCTACTAGCCCACCTGGTTAAATAAAGGACTTGTTCTCTACTAGCCACCTGGTTAAATAAAGGACTTGTTCTCTACTAGCCACCTGGTTAAATAAAGGACTTGTTCTCAACTAGCCTACCTGGTTAAATAAAGGACTTGTTCTCTACTAGCCACCTGGTTAAATAAAGGACTTGTTCTCAACTAGCCTACCTGGTTAAATAAAGGACTTGTTCTCAACTAGCCACCTGGTTAAATAAAGGACTTGTTCTCAACTAGCCCACCTGGTTAAATAAAGGACTTGTTCTCAACTGGCCTACCTGGTTAAATAAAGGACTTGTTCTCTACTAGCCTACCTGGTTAAATAAAGGACTTGTTCTCAACTAGCCCACCTGGTTAAATAAAGGACTTGTTCTCAACTAGCCCACCTGGTTAAATAAAGGACTTGTTCTCTACTAGCCTACCTGGTTAAATAAAGGACTTGTTCTCAACTAGCCACCTGGTTAAATAAAGGACTTGTTCTCAACTAGCCCACCTGGTTAAATAAAGGACTTGTTCTCAACTAGCCACCTGGTTAAATAAAGGACTTGTTCTCAACTAGCCACCTGGTTAAATAAAGGACTTGTTCTCAACTAGCCTACCTGGTTAAATAAAGGACTTGTTATCAACTAGCCTACCTGGTTAAATAAAGGACTTGTTCTCAACTAGCCTACCTGGTTAAATAAAGGACTTGTTCTCAACTAGCCACCTGGTTAAATAAAGGACTTGTTATCAACTAGCCTACCTGGTTAAATAAAGGACTTGTTATCAACTAGCCACCTGGTTAAATAAAGGACTTGTTCTCAACTAGCCTACCTGGTTAAATAAAGGACTTGTTCTCAACTAGCCTACCTGGTTAAATAAAGGACTTGTTATCAACTAGCCTACCTGGTTAAATAAAGGACTTGTTCTCAACTAGCCTACCTGGTTAAATAAAGGACTCGTTCTCTACTAGCCTACCTGGTTAAATAAAGGACTTGTTCTCAACTAGCCACCTGGTTAAATAAAGGACTTGTTCTCAACTAGCCGACCTGGTTAAATAAAGGACTTGTTCTCAACTAGCCACCTGGTTAAATAAAGGACTTGTTCTCAACTAGCCACCTGGTTAAATAAAGGAGTTGTTCTCAACTAGCCGACCTGGTTAAATAAAGGACTTGTTCTCAACTAGCCGACCTGGTTAAATAAAGGACTTGTTCTCAACTAGCCTACCTGGTTAAATAAAGGACTTGTTCTCAACTGGCCACCTGGTTAAATAAAGGACTTGTTCTCAACTAGCCTACCTGGTTAAATAAAGGACTTGTTCTCTACTAGCCACCTGGTTAAATAAAGGACTTGTTCTCAACTAGCCTACCTGGTTAAATAAAGGACTTGTTCTCAACTAGCCACCTGGTTAAATAAAGGACTTGTTCTCAACTAGCCACCTGGTTAAATAAAGGACTTGTTCTCAACTAGCCACCTGGTTAAATAAAGGACTTGTTCTCAACTAGCCACCTGGTTAAATAAAGGACTTGTTCTCAACTAGCCACCTGGTTAAATAAAGGACTTGTTCTCTACTAGCCACCTGGTTAAATAAAGGACTTGTTCTCTACTAGCCTACCTGGTTAAATAAAGGACTTGTTCTCAACTAGCCTACCTGGTTAAATAAAGGACTCGTTCTCTACTAGCCTACCTGGTTAAATAAAGGACTTGTTCTCAACTAGCCACCTGGTTAAATAAAGGACTTGTTCTCAACTAGCCGACCTGGTTAAATAAAGGACTTGTTCTCAACTAGCCTACCTGGTTAAATAAAGGACTTGTTCTCAACTGGCCACCTGGTTAAATAAAGGACTTGTTCTCAACTAGCCTACCTGGTTAAATAAAGGACTTGTTCTCTACTAGCCACCTGGTTAAATAAAGGACTTGTTCTCAACTAGCCTACCTGGTTAAATAAAGGACTTGTTCTCAACTAGCCACCTGGTTAAATAAAGGACTTGTTCTCAACTAGCCACCTGGTTAAATAAAGGACTTGTTCTCAACTAGCCACCTGGTTAAATAAAGGACTTGTTCTCAACTAGCCACCTGGTTAAATAAAGGACTTGTTCTCAACTAGCCACCTGGTTAAATAAAGGACTTGTTCTCTACTAGCCACCTGGTTAAATAAAGGACTTGTTCTCTACTAGCCACCTGGTTAAATAAAGGACTCGTTCTCAACTAGCCTACCTGGTTAAATAAAGGACTTGTTCTCAACTAGCCTACCTGGTTAAATAAAGGACTTGTTCTCTACTAGCCTACCTGGTTAAATAAAGGACTTGTTCTCAACTAGCCACCTGGTTAAATAAAGGACTTGTTCTCAACTAGCCACCTGGTTAAATAAAGGAGTTGTTCTCAACTAGCCGACCTGGTTAAATAAAGGACTTGTTCTCAACTAGCCTACCTGGTTAAATAAAGGACTTGTTCTCAACTGGCCACCTGGTTAAATAAAGGACTTGTTCTCAACTAGCCTACCTGGTTAAATAAAGGACTTGTTCTCTACTAGCCACCTGGTTAAATAAAGGACTTGTTCTCAACTAGCCTACCTGGTTAAATAAAGGACTTGTTCTCAACTAGCCACCTGGTTAAATAAAGGACTTGTTCTCAACTAGCCACCTGGTTAAATAAAGGACTTGTTCTCAACTAGCCACCTGGTTAAATAAAGGACTTGTTCTCAACTAGCCACCTGGTTAAATAAAGGACTTGTTCTCAACTAGCCACCTGGTTAAATAAAGGACTTGTTCTCTACTAGCCACCTGGTTAAATAAAGGACTTGTTCTCTACTAGCCTACCTGGTTAAATAAAGGACTTGTTCTCAACTAGCCTACCTGGTTAAATAAAGGACTTGTTCTCAACTAGCCTACCTGGTTAAATAAAGGACTTGTTCTCTACTAGCCTACCTGGTTAATAAAGGACTTGTTCTCAACTAGCCACCTGGTTAAATAAAGGACTTGTTCTCTACTAGCCACCTGGTTAAATAAAGGACTTGTTCTCTACTAGCCACCTGGTTAAATAAAGGACTTGTTCTCAACTAGCCTACCTGGTTAAATAAAGGACTTGTTCTCCACTAGCCTACCTGGTTAAATAAAGGACTTGTTCTCCAATAGCCTACCTGGTTAAATAAAGGACTTGTTCTCCACTAGCCTACCTGGTTAAATAAAGGACTTGTTCTCAACTAGCCACCTGGTTAAATAAAGGACTTGTTCTCAACTAGCCTACCTGGTTAAATAAAGGACTTGTTCTCAACTAGCCTACCTGGTTAAATAAAGGACTTGTTCTCAACTAGCCACCTGGTTAAATAAAGGACTTGTTCTCTACTAGCCACCTGGTTAAATAAAGGACTTGTTCTCAACTAGCCAACCTGGTTAAATAAAGGACTTGTTCTCAACTGGCCACCTGGTTAAATAAAGGACTTGTTCTCAACTAGCCACCTGGTTAAATAAAGGACTTGTTCTCAACTAGCCCACCTGGTTAAATAAAGGACTTGTTCTCAACTAGCCTACCTGGTTAAATAAAGGACTTGTTCTCAACTAGCCACCTGGTTAAATAAAGGACTTGTTCTCTACTAGCCACCTGGTTAAATAAAGGACTTGTTCTCAACTGGCCACCTGGTTAAATAAAGGACTTGTTCTCAACTAGCCTACCTGGTTAAATAAAGGACTTGTTCTCAACTAGCCTACCTGGATAAATAAAGGACTTGTTCTCTACTAGCCACCTGGTTAAATAAAGGACTTGTTCTCAACTAGCCTACCTGGTTAAATAAAGGACTTGTTCTCAACTAGCCTACCTGGTTAAATAAAGGACTTGTTCTCAACTAGCCACCTGGTTAAATAAAGGACTTGTTCTCAACTAGCCACCTGGTTAAATAAAGGACTTGTTCTCAACTAGCCTACCTGGTTAAATAAAGGACTTGTTCTCAACTGGCCACCTGGTTAAATAAAGGACTTGTTCTCAACTAGCCACCTGGTTAAATAAAGGACTTGTTCTCAACTAGCCACCTGGTTAAATAAAGGACTTGTTCTCAACTAGCCACCTGGTTAAATAAAGGACTTGTTCTCAACTAGCCACCTGGTTAAATAAAGGACTTGTTCTCAACTAGCCACCTGGTTAAATAAAGGACTTGTTCTCAACTAGCCACCTGGTTAAATAAAGGACTTGTTCTCAACTAGCCACCTGGTTAAATAAAGGACTTGTTCTCAACTAGCCACCTGGTTAAATAAAGGACTTGTTCTCAACTAGCCACCTGGTTAAATAAAGGACTTGTTCTCTACTAGCCTACCTGGTTAAATAAAGGACTTGTTCTCAACTAGCCACCTGGTTAGATAAAGGACTTGTTCTCAACTAGCCACCTGGTTAAATAAAGGACTTGTTCTCAACTAGCCACCTGGTTAAATAAAGGACTTGTTCTCAACTAGCCACCTGGTTAAATAAAGGACTTGTTCTCTACTAGCCACCTGGTTAAATAAAGGACTTGTTCTCAACTAGCCACCTGGTTAAATAAAGGACTTGTTCTCAACTAGCCACCTGGTTAAATAAAGGACTTGTTCTCAACTAGCCACCTGGTTAAATAAAGGACTTGTTCTCAACTAGCCTACCTGGTTAAATAAAGGACTTGTTCTCTACTAGCCACCTGGTTAAATAAAGGACTTGTTCTCAACTAGCCACCTGGTTAAATAAAGGACTTGTTCTCAACTAGCCACCTGGTTAAATAAAGGACTTGTTCTCAACTAGCCACCTGGTTAAATAAAGGACTTGTTCTCTACTAGCCACCTGGTTAAATAAAGGACTTGTTCTCAACTAGCCACCTGGTTAAATAAAGGACTTGTTCTCAACTAGCCTACCTGGTTAAATAAAGGACTTGTTCTCAACTAGCCCACCTGGTTAAATAAAGGACTTGTTCTCAACTAGCCACCTGGTTAAATAAAGCACTTGTTCTCTACTAGCCACCTGGTTAAATAAAGTACTTGTTCTCAACTAGCCACCTGGTTAAATAAAGGACTTGTTCTCTTCTAGCCACCTGGTTAAATAAAGGACTTGTTCTCAACTAGCCACCTGGTTAAATAAAGGACTTGTTCTCAACTAGCCTACCTGGTTAAATAAAGGACTTGTTCTCAACTAGCCCACCTGGTTAAATAAAGGACTTGTTCTCAACTAGCCTACCTGGTTAAATAAAGGACTTGTTCTCAACTAGCCTACTTGGTTAAATAAAGGACTTGTTCTCAACTAGCCACCTGGTTAAATAAAGGACTTGTTCTCAACTAGCCTACCTGGTTAAATAAAGGACTTGTTCTCAACTAGCCTACCTGGTTAAATAAAGGACTTGTTCTCAACTAGCCACCTGGTTAAATAAAGGTGAATCAAAACAAATGAAAACATCAACCCTGTCACTCTCTTTTATCTCCTTCCAGACTGAAGCTCCAGAGAGCCCCTACCAGCACCACCCCTCCTCCAGGAAACACAGTAGGTCAACCACCCACAGCCCAGCACCACCCCTCCTCCAGGAAACACAGTAGGTCAACCACCCACAGCCCAGCACCACCCCTCCTCCAGGAAACACAGTAGGTCAACCACCCACAGCCCAGCACCACCCCTCCTCCAGGAAACACAGTAGGTCAACCACCCACAGCCCAGCACCACCCCTCCTCCTGGAAACACAGTAGGTCAACCACCCACAGCCCAGCACCACCCCTCCTCCAGGAAACACAGTAGGTCAACCACCCACAGCCCAGCACCACCCCTCCTCCAGGAAACACAGTAGGTCAACCACCCACAGCCAGCACCACCCCCTCCTCCAGGAAACACAGTAGGTCAACCACCCACAGCCCAGCACCACCCCTCCTCCAGGAAACACAGTAGGTCAACCACCCACAGCCCAGCACCACCCACAGCCCAGCACCACCCCTCCTCCAGGAAACACAGTCGGTCAACCACCCACAGCCCAGCACCACCCCTCCTCCAGGAAACAAAGTAGGTCAACCACCCACAGCCCAGCACCACCCCTCCTCCAGGAAACACAGTAGGTCAACCACCCACAGCCCAGCACCACCCCCTCCTCCAGGAAACACAGTAGGTCGACTACCCACAGCCCAGCACCACCCCTCCTCCAGGAAACACAGTAGGCTAACCACCCACAGCCCAGCACCACCCCCTCCTCCAGGAAACACAGTAGGTCAACCACCCACAGCCCAGCACCACCCCTCCTCCTGGAAACACAGTAGGTCGACCACCCACAGCCCAGCACCACCCCCTCCTCCAGGAAACACAGTAGGTCGACTACCCATGGCCCAGCACCACCCCCTCCTCCAGGAAACACAGTAGGTCAACCACCCATAGCCCAGCACCACCCCCTCCTCCAGGAAACACAGTAGGTCAACCACCCACAGCCCAGCACCACCCCTCCTCCAGGAAACACAGTAGGTCAACCACCCACAGTCCAGCACCACCCCCTCCTCCAGGAAACACAGTAGGTCAACCACCCACAGTCCAGAACCACCCCCTCCTCCAGGAAACACAGTAGGTCAACCACCCACAGCCCAGCACCACCCACAGCCCAGCACCACCCCTCCTCCAGGAAACACAGTAGGTCGACTACCCACGGCCCAGCACCACCCCCTCCTCCAGGAAACACAGTAGGTCAACCACCCACAGCCCAGCACCACCCCTCCTCCAGGAAACACAGTAGGTCAACCACCCACAGCCCAGCACCACCCCTCCTCCAGGAAACACAGTAGGTCAACCACCCACAGCCCAGCACCACCCCTCCTCCAGGAAACACAGTAGGTCAACCACCCACATCTAGTGCTGTTTTCAATCCAGTCCGTTACAAGTCCTGAGCTGTGTAACTAGGACTCATACTAACCGTACTATTTGTGACGTATATTGAGTCTGTAGCTTATTGGTCATAGTGTGGATATAGTTATTATGCCGAGAAGTTCCCGGATGTCGTTCTACATTTTGCAAAAATACGAAGTAATATAGCAGTGGACACTATTTCTGTGCCTTTTAGGGCCCATAATGCAAATCTTCCCGAAAAATGGGCGTGGCTTTGTAACGTTTTCAAGTTTGAAGAAAATGGAGGAAAATATGCAGCCGAAGTTCCGACGATACCAGATTCAAATTCAATGTTTCAACTAATTATGACAAATGTTAAGAATATGTTAAGCAATGTAATAAAGTGATGACTTTTCACATAAATTACACGTCATGTTGGCTGACAATTTGTTAGCTACGCTATCCTTACAAACCACATAGCATATCATTACAGCAGTATGGACCGGTATGTTAGCTACGCTGTCCTTACTAACCACATAGCATATCATTACAGCAGTATGGACCGGTATGTTAGCTAGCTACGCTATCCTTACTAACCACATAGCATATCATTACAGCAGTATGGACCGGTATGTTAGCTAGCTACGCTGTCCTTATGAACCACATAGCATATCATTACAGCAGTATGGACCGGTATGTTAGCTAGCTACGCTGTCCTTACTAACCACACAGCATATCATCACAGCAGTATGGACCGGTATGTTAGCTACGCCGTCCTTACTAACCACATATCATTACAGCAGTATGGACCGGTATGTTAGCTAGCTACGCTATCCTTACTAACCACACAGCATATCATTACAGCAGTATGTACCGGTATGTTAGCTACGCTATCCTAATGAACCTCATAGCATATCATTACAGCAGTATGGACCGGTATGCTAGCTACGCTATCCTTATGAACCACACAGCATATCATTACAGCAGTATGGACCGGTATGCTAGCTAGCTATGCTATCCTTATGAACCACATAGCATATCATTACAGCAGTATGGACCGGTATGTTAGCTAGCTACGCTATCCTTATGAACCACATAGCATATCATTACAGCAGTATGGACCGGTATGCTAGCTAGCTACGCTGTCCTTACTAACCACACAGCATATCATTACAGCAGTATGGACCGGTATGCTAGCTAGCTACGCTGTCCTTACTAACCACACAGCATATCATTACAGCAGTATGGACCGGTATGTTAGCTAGCTATGCTATCCTTATGAACCACATAGCATATCATTACAGCAGTATGGACCGGTATGTTAGCTAGCTACGCTATCCTTATGAACCACATAGCATATCATTACAGCAGTATGGACCGGTATGCTAGCTAGCTACGCTGTCCTTACTAACCACACAGCATATCATTACAGCAGTATGGACCGGTATGCTAGCTAGCTACGCTGTCCTTACTAACCACATAGCATATCATTACAGCAGTATGGACCGGTATGCTAGCTAGCTACGCTGTCCTTACTAACCACACAGCATATCATTACAGCAGTATGGACCGGTATGCTAGCTAGCTACGCTGTCCTTACTAACCACATAGCATATCATTACAGCAGTATGGACCGGTATGTTAGCTAGCTATGCTAAGTGGTATAGTCGTTGTGCGTTCTCAATGGACGTTGTTAATGAAGTCGTAAGATGTCTAGCTAGTCATTTGTTATGCTAATAAGCTGGCAAGAAGTTGCATAGCAACAGCATCAACGTCCGGTAGACAGGCGAAACGCTAGTGCGCACAGCTGGAAGGATAACGTTGGTTTACAGTATACTAAAATGAACTAATAGTATATAGTATGTAGTATATAGTATGTAGTATGGGTATTAGAACACAGCTCTAGTCTCTAGACCTATAGACTAATAGTATGTAGTATATAGTGTGTAGTATGTAGTATATAGTATGTAGTATATAGTATATAGTATGTAGTATATAGTATGTTAGTATGGGTGTTAGAACACAGCTCTAGTCTCTAGACTTATAGACTAATAGTAGTATGTAGTATATAGTATGTAGTATGTAGTATACAATGTGTTAGTATGGGTATTAGAACACAGCTCTAGTCTCTAGACCTATAGACTAATAGTAGTATGTAGTATATAGTATGTAGTATGTAGTATACAATGTGTTAGTATGGGTGTTAGAACACAGCTCTAGTCTCTAGACCTATAGACTAATAGTATATAGTATGTAGTGTATATTATGTAGTATATAGTATACAGTATGTTAGTGTGGGTATTAGAACACAGCTCTAGTTTATAGACCTATAGACATAGTATATAGTATATAATATGTAGAATATAGTATATAGTATGGGTATTGGAACACAGCTCTAGTGATGATGGTGTGGATCATTCCAGGTCCGACACGGGCCCCCCCTCCTGATGACATGGTGCGGTCCAGGGCCCCCCCTCCAGAAGGAGTGGTCCAGTCCAGCATATCTAACTCAGAAAGCCCCTCCCACAACATCAAGGATATGATCAAACAGTACCAACACCCACCTAACCCTGCACCCAGCCAGCCTGCACACACACACAGGTAACACACACACACACACACACACAAACACACACACACACACACACACACAGGTAACACACACACACACACACACAGGTAACACACACACACACACACACACACAGGTAACACACACACACACACACAGGTAACACACACACACTCACAGGTACCACAGTAAATGTTAAAAACCTGATGTGGATATGGGGCAGTATTTTCACGGCCGGATGAAAAAATTTACCCGATTTCAACAGGTTACTACTCTGGCCCAGAAATGAGAATATGCATATTATTAGTAGATTTGGATAGAAAACACTCTGAAGTATCTAAAACTGTTTAAATGGTGTCTGTGAGTATAACAGAACTCATATGGCAGTCAAAAACCTGAGAACAATCCAACCAGGAAGTTTGACCTCACATGGTTGTAGTCATTTCAAATGATGTTCTGTCTAAACTACAGTGTCTGTGATGTCATATTGCACTTCCTAAGGCTTCCACTAGATGTCAACAGTCATTAGAACCTTGTTGAAGGCTTCTACAATGCAATTTGATTGAATAATACCCGGCACAGTAAGTGGTCGGGCTGGAGTCATTGACTTACCTCGCGCGCTCACGAAGGATTAGCCATTTTTCCTTTTCTTCTGTAATGAATCTGCTATTGTCCGGTTGGAATATTATCGAAATTCTACGTTAAAAATGCCCTAAAGATTGATTGTGAACATGGTTTGACATGTTTCTACAAACGCTGAGGGAACTTTATAACTTTTCGTCGACGGTGGATAGATGCATTTTGGAATGGTGATCTGGACCCGCCATCAAAACGGATTTATTTCTACATAAATTATGGACTTTATCGAACAAATGAACATTTCTTGTGGAAGTGGGAGACCTTCCGAGTGCATTCAGCCGAAGATCAACAAAGGTAAGATAATATTTTTAACATATTTCAGCGTTTTGTGGATGCCGTGGCTGGACGGCTAACTGAATAGCTTGGGGCTCAGTACTCAGAATATTGAACAATGTGCTTTTTACGTAAAGTTATTTTGAAATCTGACAAAGCGTTTGCATAAAAGAATAGTTCATCTATATTTCTTTAATTAATTGTTATATATTTTGTCAACGTTTATGATGAGTATTTCCGTAAATTATGGTGCACATTCACCGGATATTTTGGGGTGAATACATTTTCTGAACATCACGCGCCAATGTAAAATGTTTTTTGGGATATAAATATGAACTTGATGGAACAAAAAATGCATGTATTGTCTAACATAATGTCCTAGGAGTGTCATCTGATGAAGATCGTCAAAGGTTAGTGCATAATTTTAGCTGGTTTTGTGCTTTTGGACGGCTACCCTTGCTTGGAAAATGGCTGTGTTGTTGTTTTTTTTGCTGTGGTGGTATCCTAACATAATCTAATGTTTTGCTTTCGCTGTAAAGCCTTTTTGGAAATCGGACAATGTGGTTGGATTAAGGAGAAGTGTATCTTTAAAATGGTGTAAAATAGTCGTATGTTTGAGAAATTGAAATGATTGGATTTTTGAGGTTTTGTATTTCGCGCTACGCTGTTCCATTGGTATCGGAACGTCTGTCCTCAACAGGTTTTAATGTGTGTGTGTGTGTGTGTGTGTGTGTGTGTGTGTGTGTGTGTGTGTAGGAAGGGGGAGGGGAAGATGTTTGTGAAGAAGCCGGACCCTCATGATGAAGCCATGTATATCCTGAAAGACCAGATGGCCAACCCACCACCACAGGTACACACACACACACACACACACACACACACACACACACACACACACACACACACTGTGCACACTCACACACACACACTGTGCACACTCACAGGTACACGCACACACAGTCTCTCTCTCTCTCTCTCTCTCTCTCTGTCTCTCTGTCTCTCTTTCTCTCTCTCTCTCTCTCTCTTTTTCTCTCTCTCTTTCTCTCTCTCTGTCTGTCTCTCTGTCTCTCTGTCTCTCTCTCTCTCTCTCTCTCTCTCTCTCTCTCTCTCTCTCTCTCTCTCTCACAGAAGTCTTTCTCTCCGGCGGCGCCTCGGGAACCAAGGGAGGAGGGTGGATCCAAAGTCACCAAGGCAACCAAACCCCGCCCACCTGCCCTAGCCGACTCCCACAGCAGCCCCCTCCCCCCACCAGGTCAGAACCAGACCTGAACTAGAACAAGACGTGAACTAGAACAAGACGTGAACTAGAACCAGACCTGAACTAGAACCAGACTTGAACTAGAACCAGACCTGAACTAGAACCAGACCTGAACTAGAACAAGAACCAGACCTGAACTAGAACCAGACCTGAACTAGAACAAGACGTGAACTAGAACAAGACTTGAACTAGAACTAGAACCAGACCTGAACTAGAACCAGACCTGAACTAGAACAAGACGTGAACTAGAACCAGACCTGAACTAGAACCAGACTTGAACTAGAACCAGACCTGAACTAGAACAAGACGTGAACTAGAACCAGACCTGAACTAGAACCAGACTTGAACTAGAACCAGACCTGAACTAGAACCAGACCTGAACTAGAACAAGAACCAGACCTGAACTAGAACCAGACCTGAACTAGAACCAGACCTGAACTAGATCCTGAACTAGAACCAGACCTGAACTATAACTAGAACCAGATCTGAACTAGAACCAGACCTGAACTAGAACCAGACCTGAACTAGAACTAGAACCAGACCTGAACTAGATCCTGAACTAGAACCAGACCTGAACTAGAACTAGAACCAGATCTGAACTAGAACCAGACCTGAACTAGAACTAGAACCAGACCTGAACTAGAACTAGACCTGAACTAGAACCAGACCTGAACCAGAACCAGATCTGAACTGAACCAGACAATTTTCATTGTTGTAGAAAAACCAATCAGTGTTTGTGTGTGTGTGTGTGTGTGTGTGTGTGTGTGTGTGTGTGTGTGTGTGTGTGTGTGTGTGTGTGTGTGTGTGTGTGTGTGCGTGTGTGTGTGTGTGTGTGTGTGTGTATATATAGTGTCCAGAGAGCTGCCTGTAGAGGAAGAGACCAGCCAGACCCAACTTCACCACAGGAGCAGTGAAGAACACTACACTTACACCAACACACCCTGGAAGATTTACCTGAGGAAAGAGGTACACACACTAACACACCCTGGGAGATTTACCTGAGGAAGGAGGGGCCCACACTAACAGTAGCGTAGCGTAGCGTGGATGGAGGTACACACACTAACACTAGCGTAGCGTAGCGTGGATGGAGGTACACACACTAACACTAGCGTACCGTAGCGTGGATGGAGGTACACACACTAACAGTAGCGTAGCGTAGCGTGGAAGGAGGTACACACACTAACAGTAGCATAGCGTAGCGAGGAAGGAGGTACACACACTAACAGTAGCGTAGCGTAGCGTAGCGTGGAAGGAGGTACACACACTAACAGTAGCGTAGCGTAGCATAGCGTGGAAGGAGGTACACACACTAACAGTAGCGTAGCGTAGTGTAGCGTAGAGTGGAAGGAGGTACACACACTAACAGTAGCGTAGCGTAGCGTGGAAGGAGGTACACACACTAACAGTAGCGTAGCGTAGCGTTGAAGGAGGTACACACACTAACAGTAGCATAGCGTAGCGTGGAAGGAGGTACACACACTAACAGTAGCGTAGCGTAGCATAGCGTGGAAGGAGGTACACACACTAACAGTAGCGTAGCGTAGTGTAGCGTAGAGTGGAAGGAGGTACACACACTAACAGTAGCGTAGCGTAGCGTGGAAGGAGGTACACACACTAACAGTAGCGTAGCGTAGCGTAGCATGTAAGGAGGTACACACACTAACAGTAGCGTAGCGTAGCGTGGAAGGAGGTACACACACTAACAGTAACGTAGCGTAGCGTAGCGTGGAAGGAGGTACACACACTAACAGTAGCGTAGCATAGCGTAGCGTAGCGTGGAAGTAGGTACACACACTAACAGTAGCATAGCGTAGCGTAGCGTGGAAGGAGGTACACACACTAACAGTAGCGTAGCGTGGAAGGAGGTACACACACTAACAGTAGCGTTGCGTAGCGCAGCGTAGCGTGGAAGGAGGTACACACACTAACAGTAGCGTTGCGTAGCGCAGCGTAGCGTGGAAGGAGGTACACACACTAACAGTAGCGTAGCGTAGCGTTGAAGGAGGTACACACACTAACAGTAGCATAGCGTAGCGTGGAAGGAGGTACACACACTAACAGTAGCGTAGCGTAGCATAGCGTGGAAGGAGGTACACACACTAACAGTAGCGTAGCGTAGTGTAGCGTAGAGTGGAAGGAGGTACACACACTAACAGTAGCGTAGCGTAGCGTGGAAGGAGGTACACACACTAACAGTAGCGTAGCGTAGCGTAGCATGTAAGGAGGTACACACACTAACAGTAGCGTAGCGTAGCGTGGAAGGAGGTACACACACTAACAGTAACGTAGCGTAGCGTAGCGTGGAAGGAGGTACACACACTAACAGTAGCGTAGCATAGCGTAGCGTAGCGTGGAAGTAGGTACACACACTAACAGTAGCATAGCGTAGCGTAGCGTGGAAGGAGGTACACACACTAACAGTAGCGTAGCGTGGAAGGAGGGACACACACTAACAGTAGCGTAGCGTGGAAGGAGGTACACACACTAACAGTAGCGTTGCGTAGCGCAGCGTAGCGTGGAAGGAGGTACACACACTAACAGTAGCGTTGCGTAGCGCAGCGTAGCGTGGAAGGAGGTACACACACTAACAGTAGCGTAGCGCAGCGTAGCGTGGAAGGAGGTACACACACTAACAGTAGCGTAGCGCAGCGTAGCGTGGAAGGAGGTACACACACTAACAGTAGCGTAGCGCAGCGTAGCGTGGAAGGAGGTACACACACTAACAGTAGCGTAGCGCAGCGTAGCGTGGAAGGAGGTACACACACTAACAGTAGCGTAGCGCAGCGTAGCGTGGAAGGAGGTGTACTGTATCAATAAGTCATGGTCCTTCAAGCCAAATAGGAACAATTAAATGAATTGTTTGTCCGAGCAAAGAGCTCAGGACAGAACAATAGTTTTATATTCTATTCCAAGTCCTCATCTTGTCCATGTTGATGTTGTGGTCCTGTAGGTGTTCTACCCTAAAGACAACTTCAACACTCCTCTGCTGCTGGACCTGCTGTTCAGACAGATAGTCCATGACACCTTCTCAGAGGCCTGCATCCGCATCACTCAGGAGGAGAGGATCACGATGAAGGCTCTGTTTGGTACCAAACCGTTAGAACCTTTAGAACCACCACACCACAACCAACCGTTAGAACCTTTAGAACCACCACACAACACCACAACCCACCATTATAACCACCGCACCACACCATAAACCACTAGAAAACACCGTCAAGCCACCACAAAACACCACAAACCCCCGTCATCCCACCACAAAACACCATGAACCCACCATTATAACCACCACACGACACCATAAACCACCGTTAGAACCACCACAAAACACTGCAATCCGCAAAACACCATCAAACCACCACAAAACACTGCAATCCGCAAAACACCATCAAACCACAACAAACCACTACAAAACACCATCAAACCACCACAAAACACCATCAAACCACAACAAACCACTACAAAACACCATCAAACCACCACAAACCACCATCAAACCACAACAAACCACAACAAAACACCATCAAACCACAACAAACCAAAACAAAACACCATCAAACCACCACAAAACACCATCAAACCACAACAAACCACAACAAAACACCATCAAACCACAACAAACCACAACAAAACACCCTCAAACCACCAAAAAACACCATCAAACCACAACAAAACACCATCAAACCACAACAAACCACAACAAAACACCATCAAACCATCACAAAACACCATCAAACCACAACAAACCACAACAAAACACCATCAAACCATCACAAAACACCATCAAACCACAACAAACCACAACAAAACACCATCAAACCACCACAAAACACCATCAAACCACAACAAACCAAAACAAAACACCATCAAACCACCACAAAACACCATCAAACCACAACAAACCACAACAAAACACCATCAAACCACAACAAACCACAACAAAACACCCTCAAACCACCAAAAAACACCATCAAACCACAACAAACCACAACAAAACACCATCAAACCACAACAAACCAAAACAAAACACCATCAAACCATCACAAACACCATCAAACCACAACAAACCACAACAAAACACCATCAAACCACCACAAAACACCATCAAACCACAACAAACCACAACAAAACACCATCAAACCACAACAAAACACCATCAAACCACAACAAACCACAACAAAACACCATCAAACTATCACAAAACACCATCAAACCACAACAAACCACCACAAAACACCATCAAACCACAACAAAACATCACGAAAAATCTCAAACCACCGTGAAACACCACAAACTATTATAACAATCATTACTCTGTGTGTGTGTGTGTGTGTGTGTGTGTGTGTGTGTGTGTGTGTGTGTGTGTGTGTGTGTGTGTGTGTGTGTGTGTGTGTAGTGGAGAACCAGGTGGGCCAGGATGGCGGCACACAGGACGAGAGTCTGAAGAAGAAAATCGTGACGACGGCCAGAGACTCCTGGGAAATATATTTCTCACGACTCTTCCCTGCCTCGGTGAGTGTGTGTGTGTGTGTGTGTGTGTGTGTGTGTGAGCCTATATACCATAGCTATATCTGGGGAAGCTCCACCCAGAACACCAAACCGGGTCCAGCGACTGGCAACACAACCCATTACGCCATTCAAGGTCGCTAGCTGTTGGGTTGAGGTCGCTAGGTGCTGGGTTGAGGTCTCTAGGTGTTGGGTTGAGGTCTCTAGGTGTTGGTCTCTAGGTGTTGGGTTGAGGTCACTAGGTGTTGGGTTGAGGTCTCTAGGTGTTGGGTTGAGGTCTCTAGGTGTTGGTCTCTACGTGTTGGGTTGAGGTCTCTAGGTGTTGGGTTGAGGTCTCTAGGTGTTGGTCTCTAGGTGTTGGGTTGAGGTCTCTAGGTGTTGGGTTGAGGTCTCTAGGTGTTGGTCTCTAGTGTTGGGTTGAGGTCTCTAGGTGTTGGGTTGAGGTCTCTAGGTGTTGGTCTCTAGGTGTTGGGTTGTGGTCTCTAGGTGTTGGGTTGAGGTCTCTAGGTGTTGGTCTCTAGGTGTTGGGTTGAGGTCTCTAGGTGTAGGTCTCTAGGTGTTGGGTTGAGGTCTCTAGGTGTTTGGTTGAGGTCGCTAGGTGTTGGGTTGAGGTCTCTAGGTGTTGGGTTGAGGTCTCTAGGTGTTGGTCTCGAGGTGTTGGGTTGTGGTCTCTAGGTGTTGGTTGAGGTCTCTAGGTGTTGGTCTCTAGGTGTTGGGTTGAGGTCTCTAGGTGTTGGGTTGAGGTCTCTAGGTGTTGGGTTGAGGTCTCTAGGTGTTGGTCTCTACGTGTTGGGTTGAGGTCTCTAGGTGTTGGGTTGAGGTCTCTAGGTGTTGGTCTCTAGGTGTTGGGTTGAGGTCTCTAGGTGTTGGGTTGAGGTCTCTAGGTGTTGGTCTCTAGGTGTTGGGTTGAGGTCTCTAGGTGTTGGGTTGAGGTCTCTAGGTGTTGGTCTCTAGGTGTTGGGTTGTGGTCTCTAGGTGTTGGGTTGAGGTCTCTAGGTGTTGGTCTCTAGGTGTTGGGTTGAGGTCTCTAGGTGTTGGGTTGAGGTCTCTAGGTGTTGGGTTGAGTTCTCTAGGTGTTGGGTTGAGGTCTCTAGGTGTTGGGTCGAGGTCTCTAGGTGTTGGGTTGAGGTCTCTAGGTGTTGGGTTGAGGTCTCTAGGTGTTGGGTTGAGTTCTCTAGGTGTTGGGTTGAGGTCTCTAGGTGTTGGGTCGAGGTCTCTAGGTGTTGGGTTGAGGTCTCTAGGTGTTGGGTTGTGGTCTTTAGGTGTTGCGTTGAGGTCTCTAGGTGTTGGTCTCTAGGTGTTGGGTTGAGGTCTCTAGGTGTTGGGTTGAGGTCTCTAGGTGTTGGGTTGAGGTCTCTAGGTGTTGGGTTGAGGTCTCTAGGTGTTGGTCTGTAGATGTTGGGTTGAGGTCTCTAGGTGTTGGGTTGAGGTCTCTAGGTGTTGGTCTCTAGGTGTTGGGTTGAGGTCTCTAGGTGTTGGGTTGAGGTCTCTAGGTGTTGGGTTGAGGTATCAAGGTGTTGGGTTGAGGTCTCTAGGTGTTGGGTTGAGGTCTCTAGGCGTTGGGTTGAGGCCTCTAGGTGTTGGGTTGAGGCCTCTAGGTGTTGGGTTGAGGTCGCTAGGTGTTGGGTTGAGGTCTCTAGGTGTTGGTCTCTAGGTGTTGGGTTGAGGTCTCTAGGTGTTGGTCTCGAGGTGTTGGGTTGTGGTCTCTAGGTGTTGGGTTGAGGTCTCTAGGTGGTGGTCTCTAGGTGGTGGGTTGAGGTCTCTAGGTGTTGGGTCGAGGTCTCTAGGTGTTGGGTTGAGGTCTCTAGGTGTTGGGTTGTGATCTCTAGGTGGTGGGTTGAGGTCTCTAGGTGTTGGGTCGAGGTCTCTAGGTGTTGGGTTGAGGTCTCTAGGTGTTGGGTTGTGGTCTCTAGGTGTTGGGTTGAGGTCTCTAGGTGTTGGGTTGAGGTCTCTAGGTGTTGGTCTCTAGGTGTTGGGTTGAGGTCTCTAGGTGTTGGGTTGAGGTCTCTAGGTGTTGGGTCGAGGTCTCTAGGTGTTGGGTTGAGGTCTCTAGGTGTTGGGGTTGTGGTCTCTAGGTGTTGGGTTGAGGTCTCTAGGTGTTGGTCTCTAGGTGTTGGTTGAGGTCTCTAGGTGTTGGGTTGAGGTCTCTAGGTGTTGGGTTGAGGTCTCTAGGTGTTGGGTTGAGGTCTCTAGGTGTTGGGTTGAGGTCTCTAGGTGTTGGTCTCTAGGTGTTGGGTTGAGGTTTCTAGGTGTTGGGTTGAGGTCTTCTAGGTGTGTCTATAGGTGTTGGGTTTGAGGTCTCTAGGTGTTGGGTTGAGGTCTCTAGGTGTTGGGTTGAGGTCTCTAGGTGTTGGGTTGAGGTCTCTAGGTGTTGGGTTGAGGCCTCTAGGTGTTGGGTTGAGGTCGCTAGGTGTTGGGTTGAGGTCTCTAGGTGTTGGTCTCTAGGTGTTGGGTTGAGGTCGCTAGGTGTTGGGTTGAGGTCTCTAGGTGTTGGGTTCAGGTCTCTAGGTGTTGGTCTCTTGGTGTTGGGTTGTGGTCTCTAGGTGTTGGGTTGAGGTCTCTATGTGTTGGTCTCTAGGTGGTGGGTTGAGGTCTCTAGGTGTTGGGTTGAGGTCTCTAGGTGTTGGGTTGAGGTCTCTAGGTGTTGGTCTCTAGGTGTTGGGTTGTGGTCTCTAGGTGTTGGGTGAGGTCTCTAGGTGTTGGTCTCTAGGTGTTGGGTTGAGGTCTCTAGGTGTAGGTCTCTAGGTGTTGGGTTGAGGTCTCTAGGTGTTGGGTTGAGGTCGCTAGGTGTTGGGTTGAGGTCTCTAGGTGTTGGGTTGAGGTCTCTAGGTGTTGGTCTCTAGGTGTTGGGTTGAGGTCTCTAGGTGTTGGTCTCTAGGTGTTGGGTTGTGGTCTCTAGATGTTGTGTTGAGGTCTCTAGGTGTTGGTCTCTAGGTGTTGGGTTGAGGTCTCTAGGTGTTGGGTTGAGGTCTCTAGGTGTTGGGTTGAGGTCTCTAGGTGTTGGTCTCTAGGTGTTGGGTTGAGGTCTCTAGGTTTTGGGTTGAGGTCTCTAGGTGTTGGGTTGAGTTCTCTGGGTGTTGGGTTGAGGTCTCTAGGTGTTGGGTCGAGGTCTCTAGGTGTTGGGTTGAGGTCTCTAGGTGTTGGGTTGTGGTCTCTAGGTGTTGCGTTGAGGTCTCTAGGTGTTGGTCTGTAGGTGTTGGGTTGAGGTCTCTAGGTGTTGGGTTGAGGTCTCTAGGTGTTGGGTTTGAGGTCTCTAGGTGTTGGTAGGTCTCGAGGTGTCTGCTAGGTGTTTGGGTTGAGGTCTCTAGGTGTTGGGTTGAGGTCCTCTAGGGGGTTGGTCTCTGTGTTTGGTTTGAGGTCTCTAGGTGTTGGGTTGAGGTCTCTAGGTGTTGGGTTGAGGTATCAAGGTGTTGGGTTGAGGTCTCTAGGTGTTGGGTTGAGGTCTCTAGGTGTTGGGTTGAGGCCTCTAGGTGTTGGGTTGAGGCCTCTAGGTGTTGGGTTGAGGTCGCTAGGTGTTGGGTTGAGGTCTCTAGGTGTTGGTCTCTAGGTGTTGGGTTGAGGTCTCTAGGTGTTGGGTTGAGGTATCTAGGTGTTGGTCTCGAGGTGTTGGGTTGTGGTCTCTAGGTGTTGGGTTAAGGTCTCTAGGTGTTGGTCTCTAGGTGTTGGGTTGAGGTCTCTAGGTGTTGGGTTGACGTCTCTAGGTGTTGGTCTCTAGGTGTTGGGTTGTGGTCTCTAGGTGTTGGGTTGAGGTCTCTAGGTGTTGGTCTCTAGGTGTTGGGTTGAGGTCTCTAGGTGTAGGTCTCTAGGTGTTGGGTTGAGGTCTCTAGGTGTTGGGTTGAGGTCGCTAGGTGTTGGGTTGAGGTCTCTAGGTGTTGGGTTGAGGTCTCTAGGTGTTGGTCTCTAGGTGTTGGGTTGAGGTCTCTAGGTGTTGGGTTGAGGTCTCTAGGTGTTGGGTTGAGGTCTCTAGGTGTTGGGTTGAGGTCTCTAGGTGTTGGGTTGAGGTCTCTAGGTGTTGGGTTGAGGTCTCTAGATGTTGGGTTGAGGTCTCTAGGTGTTGGGTTGAGGTCTAAAGGTGTTGGGTTGAGGTCTCTAGATGTTGGGTTGAGGTCTCTAGGTGTTGGGTTGAGGTCGCTAGGTGTTGGGTTGAGGTCTCTAGGTGTAGGTCTCTAGGTGTTGAGCTGAGGTCTCTAGGTGTTGGGTTGAGGTCTCTAGGTGTTGGGTTGAGGTCTCTAGGTGTTGGGTTGAGGTCTCTAGTGTGTTGGGTTGAGGTCTCTAGGTGTTGGGGTGTGAGGGTCTCTAGGTGTTGGGTTGAGGTCGCTAGGTGTTGGGTTGAGGTCTCTAGGTGTTGGGTTGAGGTCTCTAGGTGTTGGGTTGAGGTCTCTAGGTGTTGGGTTGAGGTCTCTAGGTGTTGGGTTGAGGTCTCTAGGTGTTGGTCTCTAGGTGTTGGGTTGTGGTCTATAGGTGTTGGGTTGAGGTCTCTAGGTGTTGGTCTCTAGGTGTTGGGTTGTGGTCTCTAGGTGTTGGGTTGAGGTCTCTAGGTGTTGGGTTGAGGTCTCTAGGTGTTGGGTTGAGGTCTCTAGGTGTTGGTCTCTAGGTGTTGGTCTCTAGGCTGTGGGTTGAGGTCTCTAGGTGTTGGGTTGAGGTGTCTAGGTGTTGGGTTGAGGTCTCTAGGTGTTGGTCTCTAGGTGTTGGGTTGTGGTCTCTAGATGTTGGGTTGAGGTCTCTAGGTGTTGGTCTCTAGGTGTTGGGTTGAGGTCTCTAGGTGTTGGGTTGAGGTCTCTAGGTGTTGGGTTGAGGTCTCTAGGTGTTGGTCTCTAGGTGTTGGTCTCTAGGTGGTGGGTTGAGGTCTCTAGGTGTTGGGTTGAGGTCTCTAGGTGTTGGGTTGAGGTCTCTAGGTGTTGGTCTCTAGGTGTTGGGTTGAGGTCTCTAGGTGTTGGGTTGAGGTCTCTAGGTGTTGGGTTGAGGTCTCTAGGTGTTGGGTTGAGGTCTCTAGGTGTTGGGTTGAGGTCTCTAGGTGTTGGGTTGAGGTCTCTAGATGTTGGGTTGAGGTCTCTAGGTGTTGGGTTGAGGTCTAAAGGTGTTGGGTTGAGGTCTCTAGATGTTGGGTTGAGGTCTCTAGGTGTTGGGTTGAGGACTCTAGGTGTTGGGTTGAGGTCTCTAGGTGTTGGTCTCTAGGTGTTGGGTTGAGGTCTCTAGGTGTTGGGTTGAGGTCTCTAGGTGTTGGTCTCTAGGTGTTGGGTTGAGGTCTCTAGGTGTTGGGTTGAGGTCTCTAGGTGTTGGGTTGAGGTATCAAGGTGTTGGGTTGAGGTATCCAGGTGTTGGGTTGAGGTCTCTAGGTGTTGGGTTGAGGTCGCTAGGTGTTGGGTTGAGGTCTCTAGGTGTAGGTCTCTAGGTGTTGAGCTGAGGTCTCTAGGTGTTGGGTTTGAGGTCTCTAGGTGTTGGGTTGAGGTCTCTAGGTGTTGGGTTGAGGTCTCTAGGTGTTGGGTTGAGGTCTCTAGGTGTTGGGTTGAGGTCTCTAGGTGTTGGGTTGAGGTCTCTAGGTGTTGGTCTCTAGGTGTTGGGTTGTGGTCTCTAGGTGTTGGGTTGAGGTCTCTAGGTGTTGGTCTCTACGTGGTGGGTTGAGGTCTCTAGGTGTTGGGTTGAGGTCTCTAGGTGTTGGGTTGAGGTCTCTAGGTGTTGGGTTGAGGTCTCTAGGTGTTGGTCTCTAGGTGTTGGGTTGTGGTCTCTAGGTGTTGGGTTGAGGTCTCTAGGTGTTGGTCTCTAGGTGTTGGGTTGAGGTCTCTAGGTGTAGGTCTCTAGGTGTTGGGTTGAGGTCTCTAGGTGTTTGGTTGAGGTCGCTAGGTGTTGGGTTGAGGTCTCTAGGTGTTGGGTTGAGGTCTCTAGGTGTTGGTCTCTAGGTGTTGGGTTGTGGTCTCTAGGTGTTGGGTTGAGGTCTCTAGGTGTTGGACTCTAGGTGTTGGGTTGAGGTCTCTAGGTGTTGGGTTGAGGTCTCTAGATGTTGGGTTGAGGTCTCTAGGTGTTGGACTCTAGGTGTTGGGTTGAGGTCTCTAGGTGTTGGGTTGAGGTCTCTAGGTGTTGGTCTCTAGGTGTTGGGTTGAGGTCTCTAGGTGTTGGGTTGAGGTCTCTAGATGTTGGGTTGAGGTCTCTAGGTGTTGGGTTGAGGTCTCTAGGTGTTGGGTTGAGGTCTCTAGGTGTTGGTTGAGGTCTAGTGTTGGGTTGAGGACTCTAGGGTTGTGGGTTGAGGTCTCTAGGTGTTGGTCTCTAGGTGTTTGGGTTGAGGTCTCTAGGTGTTGGGTTGAGGTCTCTAGGTGTTGGTCTCTAGGTGTTGGGTTGAGGTCTCTAGGTGTTGGGTTGAGGTCTCTAGGTGTTGGGTTGAGGTATCAAGGTGTTGGGTTGAGGTATGCAGGTGTTGGGTTGAGGTCTCTAGGTGTTGGGTTGAGGTCTCTAGGTGTTGGGTTGAGGTCGCTAGGTGTTGGGTTGAGGTCTCTAGGTGTAGGTCTCTAGGTGTTGAGCTGAGGTCTCTAGGTGTTGGGTTGAGGTCTCTAGGTGTTGGGTTGAGGTCTCTAGGTGTTGGGTTGAGGTCTCTAGGTGTTGGGTTGAGGTCTCTAGGTGTTGGGTTGAGGTCGCTAGGTGTTGGGTTGAGGTCTCTAGGTTTTGGGTTGAGGTCTCTAGGTGTTGGGTTGAGGTCTCTAGTGTTGGGTTGAGGTCTAGGTGTTGGTCTCTAGGTGTTGGGTTGAGGTCTCTAGGTTTTGGGTTGAGGTCTCTAGGTGTTTGGTCTCTAGGTGTTGGGTTGAGGGTCTCTAGGTGTTTGGGTTGAGGTCTCTAGGTGTTGGGTTGAGTTCCTCTAGGTTGTTGGGTTGAGGTCTCTAGGTGTTGGTCTCTAGGTGTTGGGTTGAGGTCTCTAGTTGTTGGTTGAGGTCTCTAGGTGTTGGGTTGAGGTCTCTAGGTGTTGGTCTCTAGGTGTTGGGTGTGGTCTCTAGGTGTTGGGTTGAGGTCTCTAGGTGTTGGTCCTCTAGGTGGTTTGGGTTGTGGTCTCTAGGTGTTGGGTTGAGGTCTCTAGGTGGTGGGGTTGAGGTCTCTAGTGTTGGGTGAGGTCTCTAGGTGTTGGTCTCTAGGTGTTTGGTCTCTAGGTGGTGGGTTGAGGTCTCTAGGTGTTGGGTTGAGGTCTCTAGGTGTTGGGTTGAGGTCTCTAGAGATGTTGGTCTCTAGGTGTTGGGTTGTGGTCTCTAGGGTGGTTGAGGTCTCGTAGGTGTTGGTCTCTAGGTGTTAGGGTTGAGTCCTCTAGGTGTTGGGTTGAGGTCTCTAGGTGTTGGGTTGAGGTCGCTAGGTGTTTGGGTTGAGGTCTCTAGGTTTTGGGTTGAGGTCTCTAGGTTTGGTCTCTAGGTGTTGGGTTGAGGTCTCTAGGTGTTGGGTTGAGGTCTCTAGGTGTTGGGTTGAGGTCTCTAGGTGTTGGGTTGAGGTCTCTAGGTGTTGGGTTGAGGTCTCTAGGTGTTGGGTTGAGGTCTCTAGGTTGTTGGGTTGAGGTCTCTAGGTGTTGGGTGAGGTCTAAGGTTTGGGTTGAGGTCTCTAGATGTTGGGTTGATGGTCTCTAGGTGTTGGGTTGAGGGTCGCTAGGTGTTGGGTTGAGGTCTCTAGGTGTTGGTCTCTAGGTGTTGAGCTGAGGTCTCTAGGTGTTGGGTTGAGGTCTCTAGGTGTTTGGGTTGAGGTCTCTAGGTTTTGGGTTGAGGTCTCTAGGTGTGGTGTTGAGGTCGCTAGGTTGTGGGTTGAGGTCTCTAGGTGTTGGGTTGAGGTCTCTAGGTGTTTGGGTTGGTCTCTAGGTGTTGGGTTGAGGTCTCTAGGTGTTGGGTTGAGGTCTCGTGTTGGGTTGAGGTCTCTAGGTGTTGGGTTGAGGTCTTAGGTGTTGGGTTGAGGTCTCTAGGTGTTGGGTTGAGGTCTCTAGGTGTTGGGTTGAGGTATCAAGGTGTTGGGTTGAGGTATGCAGGTGTTGGGTTGAGGTCTCTAGGTGTTGGGTTGAGGTCTCTAGGTGTTGGGTTGGGTCGCAGGTGTTGGGTTGAGGTCTTAGGTGTAGGTCTCTAGGTGTTGAGCTGAGGTCTAGGTGTTTGGTTGAGGTCTCTAGGTTTGGTTGAGGTCTCTAGTGTTGGGTTGGTCTCTAGGTGTTGGGTTGAGGTCTCTAGGTTGGGTTGAGGTCGCTAGGTGTTGGGTTGAGGTCTCTAGGTGTTGGGTTTGAGGTCTCTAGGTGTTGAGTTGAGGTCTCTAGGTGTTGGGTTGAGGGCTCTAGGTGTTGGGTTGAGGTCTCTAGGTGTTGGGTGTCTAGGTGTTGGGTTGTGGTCTCTAGGTGTTGGGTTGAGGTCTCTAGGTGTTGGGTTGAGGTCTCTAGGTGTTGGGTTGAGGTCTCTAGGTGTTGGTCTCTAGGTGGTGGGTTGAGGTCTCTAGGTGTTGATTTGAGGTCTCTAGTGTTGGTTGAGGTCTCTAGGTGTTGGGTTGAGGTCTCTAGGTGTTGGGTTGAGGTCTCTAGGTTTTGGGTTGAGGTCTCTAGGTGTTGGGTTGAGGTCTCTAGGTGTTGGTCTCTAGGTGTTGGGTTGAGGTCTCTAGGTGTTGGGTTGAGGTCACTGGGTGTTGGGTTGAGGTCTCTAGGTGTTGGGTTGGAGGTCTGTAGTGTTGGTTGAGGTCTCTAGGTGTTGGGTTGATGTCTCTAGGTGTGGTCTCCAGGTGTTGGGTTGTGGTCTCTAGGTGTTGGGTTGATGTCTCTAGGTTTTGGGGCTCTAGGTGGTGGGTTGAGGTCTCTAGGTGTGATTGAGGTCTCTAGGTGTTGGGTTGAGGTTCTCTAGGTGTTGGTCTCTAGGTGTTGGGTTGAGGTCTCTTAGGTGTAGGTCTCTAGGTGTTGGGTTTGAGGTCTCTAGGTGTTGGGGTTGAGGTCGCTAGGTGTTGGGTTGAGGTCTCTAGGTGTTGGGTTGAGGTCTCTAGGTGTTGGTCTCTAGGTGTTGGGTTGAGGTCTCTAGGTGTTGGGTTGAGGTCTAAAGGTGTTGGGTTGAGGTCTCTAGATGTTGGGTTGAGGTCTCTAGGTGTTGGGTTGAGGTCGCTAGGTGTTGGGTTGAGGTCTCTAGGTGTAGGTCTCTAGGTGTTGAGCTGAGGTCTCTAGGTGTTGGGTTGAGGTCTCTAGGTGTTGGGTTGAGGTCTCTAGGTGTTGGGTTGAGGTCTCTAGGTGTTGGGTTGAGGTCGCTAGGTGTTGGGTTGAGGTCTCTAGGTGTTGGGTTGAGGTCTCTAGGTGTTGGGTTGAGGTCTCTAGGTGTTGGGTTGAGGTCTCTAGGTGTTGGGTTGAGGTCTCTAGGTGTTGGGTTGAGGTCTCTAGGTGTTGGGTTGAGGTCTCTAGGTGTTGGGTTGAGGTATCAAGGTGTTGGGTTGAGGTATGCAGGTGTTGGGTTGAGGTCTCTAGGTGTTGGGTTGAGGTCTCTAGGTGTTGGGTTGAGGTCGCTAGGTGTTGGGTTGAGGTCTCTAGGTGTAGGTCTCTAGGTGTTGAGCTGAGGTCTCTAGGTGTTTGGTTGAGGTCTCTAGGTGTTTGGTTGAGGTCTCTAGGTGTTGGGTTGAGGTCTCTAGGTGTTGGGTTGAGGTCTCTAGGTGTTGGGTTGAGGTCGCTAGGTGTTGGGTTGAGGTCTCTAGGTGTTGGGTTGAGGTCTCTAGGTGTTGAGTTGAGGTCTCTAGGTGTTGGGTTGAGGGCTCTAGGTGTTGGGTTGAGGTCTCTAGGTGTTGGTGTCTAGGTGTTGGGTTGTGGTCTCTAGGTGTTGGGTTGAGGTCTCTAGGTGTTGGGTTGAGGTCTCTAGGTGTTGGGTTGAGGTCTCTAGGTGTTGGGTTGAGTCTCTAGTGTGGCTGGGGTTGAGGTCTCTAGGTGTTGATTTGAGGTCTCTAGGTGTTGGGTTGAGGTCTCTAGGTGTTGGGTTGAGGTCTCTAGGTGTTGGGTTGAGGTCTCTAGGTTTTGGGTTGAGGTCTCTAGGTGTTGGGTTGAGGTCTCTAGGTGTTGGTCTCTAGGTGTTGGGTTGAGGTCTCTAGGTGTTGGGTTGAGGTCACTGGGTGTTGGGTTGAGGTCTCTAGGTGTTGGGTTGAGGTCTTTAGGTGTTGGGTTGAGGTCTCTAGGTGTTGGGTTGATGTCTCTAGGTGTTGGTCTCCAGGTGTTGGGTTGTGGTCTCTAGGTGTTGGGTTGAGGTCTCTAGGTTTTGGGCTCTAGGTGGTGGGTTGAGGTCTCTAGGTGTTGATTTGAGGTCTCTAGGTGTTGGGTTGAGGTCTCTAGGTGTTGGTCTCTAGGTGTTGGGTTGAGGTCTCTAGGTGTAGGTCTCTAGGTGTTGGGTTGAGGTCTCTAGGTGTTGGGTTGAGGTCGCTAGGTGTTGGGTTGAGGTCTCTAGGTGTTGGGTTGAGGTCTCTAGGTGTTGGTCTCTAGGTGTTGGGTTGAGGTCTCTAGGTGTTGGGTTGAGGTCTCTAGGTGTTGGTCTCTAGGTGTTGGGTTGTGGTCTCTAGATGTTGGGTTGAGGTCTCTAGGTGTTGGTCTCTAGGTGTTGGGTTGAGGTCTCTAGGTGTTGGGTTGAGGTCTCTAGGTGTTGGGTTGAGGTCTCTAGGTGTTGGGTTGAGGTCTCTAGGTGTTGGGTTGAGGTCTCTAGGTGTTGGTCTCTAGGTGTTGATTTGAGGTCTCTAGGTGTTGGGTTGAGGTCTCTAGGTGTTGGGTTGAGGTCTCTAGGTGTTGGGTTGAGGTCTCTAGGTGTTGGGTTGAGGTCTCTAGGTGTTGGGTTGAGGTCTCTAGGTGTTGGGTTGAGGTCTCTAGATGTTGGTTGAGGTCTCTAGGTGTTGGGTTGATGTCTCTAGGTGTTGGGTTGAGGTCTCTAGGTGTTGGTCTCTAGGTGTTGGTTTGAGGTCTCTAGGTGTTGGGTTGAGGTCTCTAGGTGTTGGGTTGAGGTCTCTAGGTGTTGGGTTGAGGTCTCTAGGTGTTGGTCTCTAGTGTTTGGGTTGAGGTCTCTAGGTGTAGGTCTCTAGTGTTGGGTTGAGGTCTCTAGGTGTTGGGTTGAGGGTCGCTAGGTGTTGGGTTGATGGTCTCTAGGTGTTGGGTTGAGGTCTCTAGGTGTTCGTCTCTAGGTGTTGGGGTTGAGGTTCTAGGTGTTGGGTTGAGGCTCTAGGTGTTGTGTGTTGTATGGTCTCTAGGGTTGGGTTGAGGTCTCTAGGTGTTGGGTTGAGGTATCAAGGTGTTGGGTTGAGGTCTCTAGGTGTTGGGTTGAGGTCTCTAGGTGTTGGTCTCTAGTGGTGGGTTGAGGGTCTCTAGGTGTTGGGTTGAGGTCTCTAGGTGTGGGTTGAGGTCTCTAGGTGTTGGGTTGATGGTCTCTAGGTGTTGGGTTGAGGTCTCTAGGTGTTGGGTTGAGGTCTCTAGGTGTTGGTCTCTATGGTGTGGGGTTGAGGTCTCTAGGTGTTGGGTTGAGGTCTCTAGGTGTTGGGTTAGAGGTCTCTAGGTGTTGGGTTGTGGTCTCTAGGTGTTGGGTTGAGGTCTCTAGGTGTTGGGTTGAGGTCTCTAGGTGTTGGGTTGAGGTCTCTAGGTGTGGTCTCTAGGTGGTGGGTTGAGGTCTCCTAGGTGTGATTTGAGGTCTCTAGGTGTTGGGTTGAGTTCGTCCTAGGTGTTGGGTTGAGGTCTCTAGGTGTTGGGTTGAGGTCTCTAGTTTTGGGTTGAGGTCTCTAGGTGTTGGGTGAGGTCTCTAGGTGTTGGTCTCTAGGTGTTGGGTTGAGGTCTCTAGGTGTTGGGTTGAGGTCACTAGGGGTTGGGTTGAGGTCTCTAGGTGTTGGTTGAGGTCTCTAGGTGTTGGGTTGAGGTCTTTAGGTGTTGGGTTGATGTCTCTAGGTGTTGGTCTCCAGGTGTTGGGTTGTGGTCTCTAGGTGTTGGGTGAGGTCTCTAGGTTTTGGGCTCTAGGTGGTGGGTTGAGGTCTCTAGGTGTTGATTTGAGGTCTCTAGGTGTTGGGTTGAGGTCTCTAGGTGTTGGTCTCTAGGTGTTGGGTTGAGGTCTCTAGGTGTAGGTCTCTAGGTGTTGGGTTGAGGTCTCTAGGTGTTGGGTTGAGGTCTCTAGGTGTTGGGTTGAGGTCTCTAGGTGTTGGGTTGAGGTCTCTAGGTGTTGGTCTCTAGGTGTTGGGTTGAGGTCTCTAGGTGTTGGGTGAGGTCTCTAGGTGTTGGTCTCTAGTGTTGGGTTGAAGTCTCTAGATGTTGGGTTGAGGTCTCTAGGTGTTGGTCTCTAGGGTTGGGTTGAGGTCTCTAGGTGTTGGGTGAGGTCTCTAGGTGTTGGGTTGAGGTCTCTAGGTGTTGGGTTGAGGTCTCTAGGTGTTGGTCTCTAGGTGTTGATTGAGGTCTCTAGGTGTTGGGTTGAGGTCTCTAGGTGTTGGGTTGAGGTCGCTAGTGTTGGGTTGAGGTCTTAGGTGTTGGGTTGAGGTCTCTAGGTGTTGGGTTGAGGTCTCTAGGTGTTGGGTTGAGGTCTCTAGATGTTGGGTTGAGGTCTCTAGGTGTTGGGTTGATGTCTCTAGGTGTTGGGTTGAGGTCTCTAGGTGTTGGTCTCTAGGTGTTGGGTTGAGGTCTCTAGGTGTGGGTTGAGGTCTCTAGGTGTTGGGTTGAGGTCTCTAGGTGTTGGGTTGAGGTCTCTAGGTGTTGGTCTCTAGGTGTTGGGTTGAGGTCTCTAGGTGTAGGTCTCTAGGTGTTGGGTTGAGGTCTCTAGGTGTTGGGTTGAGGTCGCTAGGTGGGTTGAGGTCTCTAGGTGTTGGGTTGAGGTCTCTAGGTGTTCGTCTCTAGGTGTTGGGTTGAGGTCTCTAGGTGTTGGGTTGAGGTCTCTAGGTGTTGGGTTGAGGTCTCTAGGTGTTGGGTTGAGGTCTCTAGGTGTTGGGTTGAGGTATCAAGGTGTTGGGTTGAGGTCTCTAGGTGTTGGGTTGAGGTCTCTAGGTGTTGGTCTCTAGGTGGTGGGTTGAGGTCTCTAGGTGTTGGGTTGAGGTCTCTAGGTGGTGGGTTGAGGTCTCTAGGTGTTGGGTTGAGGTCTCTAGGTGTTGGGTTGAGGTCTCTAGGTGTTGGGTTGAGGTCTCTAGGTGTTGGTCTCTAGGTGGTGGGTTGAGGTCTCTAGGTGTTGGGTTGAGGTCTCTAGGTGTTGGGTTGAGGTCTCTAGGTGTTGGGTTGAGGTCTCTAGATGTTGGGTTGAGGTCTCTAGGTGTTGGGTTGAGGTCTCTAGGTGTTGGGTTGAGGTCTCTAGGTGTTGGTCTCTAGGTGTTGGGTTGAGGTCTCTAGGTGTTGGGTTGAGGTCTCTAGGTGTTGGGTTGAGGTCTCTAGGTGTTGGGTTGAGGTATCAAGGTGTTGGGTTGAGGTATGCAGGTGTTGGGTTGAGGTCTCTAGGTGTTGGGTTGAGGTCTCTAGGTGTTGGGTTGAGGTCGCTAGGTGTTGGGTTGAGGTCTCTAGGTGTAGGTCTCTAGGTGTTGAGCTGAGGTCTCTAGGTGTTGGGTTGAGGTCTCTAGGTGTTGGGTTGAGGTCTCTAGGTGTTGGGTTGAGGTCTCTAGGTGTTGGGTTGAGGTCTCTAGGTGTTGGGTTGATGTCGCTAGGTGTTGGGTTGAGGTCTCTAGGTGTTGGGTTGAGGTCTCTAGGTGTTGGGTTGAGGTCTCTAGGTGTTGGTCTCTAGGTTTTGGGTTGAGGTCTCTAGGTGTTGGGTTGAGGTCTCTAGGTGTGGGTTGAGGTCTCTAGGTGTTGGGTTGAGGTCTCTAGGTGTTGGTCTCTACGTGTTGGGTTGAGGTCTATAGGTGTTGGGTTGAGGTCTCTAGGTGTTGGTCTCTAGGTGTTGGGTTGAGGTCTCTAGGTGTTGGGTTGAGGTCTCTAGGTGTTGGGTTGAGGTCTCTAGTTGTTGGTCTCTAGGTGTTGGGTTTGTGGTCTCTAGGTGTTGGGTTGAGGTCTCTAGGTGTTGGTCTCTAGGTGGTGGGTTGAGGTCTCTAGGTGTTGGGTTGAGGTCTCTAGGTGTTGGGTTGAGGTCTCTAGGTGTTGGTCTCTAGGTGTTGGGTTGTGGTCTCTAGGTGTTGGGTTGAGGTCTCTAGGTGTTGGTCTCTAGGTGTTGGGTTGAGGTCTCTAGGTGTAGGTCTCTAGGTGTTGGGTTGAGGTCTCTAGGTGTTGGGTTGAGGTCGCTAGGTGTTGGGTTGAGGTCTCTAGGTGTTGGGTTGAGGTCTCTAGGTGTTGGTCTCTAGGTGTTGGGTTGAGGTCTCTAGGTGGGTTGAGGTCTTTAGGTGTTGGTCTCTAGGTGTTGGGTTGAGGTCTCTAGGGGTTGGGTTGAGGTCTCTAGGTGTTGGGTTGAGGTCTCTAGATGTTGGGTTGAGGTCTCTAGGTGTTGGGTTGAGGTCTCTAGGTGTTGGGTTGAGGTCTCTAGGTGTTGGTCTCTAGGTGTTGGGTTGAGGTCTCTAGGTGTTGGGTTGAGGTCTCTAGGTGTGGTCTCTAGGTGTTGGGTTGAGGTCTCTAGGTGTTGGGTTGAGGTCTCTAGGTGTTGGGTTGAGGTCTCTAGGTGTTGGTCTCTAGGTGTTGGGTTGAGGTCTCTAGGTGTAGGTCTCTAGGTGTTGGGTTGAGGTCTCTAGGTGTTGGGTTGAGGTCGCTAGGTGTTGGGTTGAGGTCTCTAGGTGTTGGGTTGAGGTCTCTAGGTGTTGGTCTCTAGGTGTTGGGTTGAGGTCTCTAGGTTTTGGGTTGAGGTCTCTAGGTGTTGGTCTCTAGGTGTTGGGTTGTGGTCTCTAGGTGTTGGGTTGAGGTCTCTAGGTGTTGGTCTCTAGGTGTTGGGTTGAGGTCTAGGTGTTGGGTTGAGGTCTCTAGGTGTTGGGTTGAGGTCTCTAGGTGTTGGGTTGAGGTCTCTAGGTGTTGGTCTCTAGGTGTTGATTTGAGGTCTCTAGGTGTGGGTTGAGGTTCTCTAGGTGTTGGGTGAGGTCTCTAGGTGTTGGGTTGAGGTCATCTAGGTGTTGGGTTGAGGTCTCTAGGGTGGGTTGAGGTCTCTAGGTGTTGGGTTGAGGTCTCTAGGTGTGTGTCTCTCTAGGTGTTTGGGTTGAGGTTGCTAGGTGTTGGGTTGAGGTCTCTAGGTGTTGGTCTCTAGGTGTTGGGTTGACGGTCTCTAGGTGTTGGGTCTCTAGGTGTTGGTTGAGGTCTCTAGGTGTTGGGTTGAGGTCTCTAGGTGTTGGGTTGAGGTCTCTAGGTGTTGGGTTGAGGTCTCTAGGTGTTGGTCTCTAGGTGTTGGGTTGAGGTCTCTAGGTGTAGGTCTCTAGGTGTTGGGTTGAGGTCTCTAGGTGTTGGGTTGAGGTCGCTAGGTGTTGGGTTGAGGTCTCTAGGTGTTGGGTTGACGGGTCTCTAGGTGTTCGTCTTCTAGGTGTTGGGTTGAGGTGGTCTCTAGGTGTTGGGTTGAGGTCTCTAGGTGTTGGGTTGAGGTCTCTAGTGTTGGGTTTGAGGTCTCTAGGTGTTGGGTTGAGGTATCAAGGTGTTGGGTTGAGGTCTCTAGGTGTTGGGTTGAGGTCTCTAGGTGTTGGTCTCTAGGTGGTGGGTTGAGGTCTCTAGGTGTTGGGTTGAGGTCTCTAGGGTGGGTGGGTTGAGGTCTCTAGGTGTTGGGTTGAGGTCTCTAGGTGTTGGGTTGAGGTCTCTAGGTGTTGGGTTGAGGTCTCTAGGTGTTGGTCTCTAGGTGGTGGGTTGAGGTCTCTAGGTGTTGGGTTGAGGTCTCTAGGTGTTGGGTTGAGGTCTCTAGGTGTTGGGTTGTGGTCTCTAGGTGTTGGGTTGAGGTCTCTAGGTGTTGGGTTGAGGTCTCTAGGTGTTGGGTTGAGGTCTCTAGGTGTTGGTCTCTAGGTGGTGGGTTGAGGTCTCTAGGTGTTGATTTGAGGTCTCTAGGTGTTGGGTTGAGGTCTCTAGGTGTTGGGTTGAGGTCTCTAGGTGTTGGGTTGAGGTCTCTAGGTTTTGGGTTGAGGTCTCTAGGTGTTGGGTTGAGGTCTCTAGGTGTTGGTCTCTAGGTGTTGGGTTGAGGTCTCTAGGTGTTGGGTTGAGGTCACTAGGTGTTGGGTTGAGGTCTCTAGGTGTTGGGTTGAGGTCTCTAGGTGTTGGGTTGAGGTCTTTAGGTGTTGGGTTGATGTCTCTAGGTGTTGGTCTCCAGGTGTTGGGTTGTGGTCTCTAGGTGTTGGGTTGAGGTCTCTAGGTTTTGGGCTCTAGGTGGTGGGTTGAGGTCTCTAGGTGTTGATTTGAGGTCTCTAGGTGTTGGGTTGAGGTCTCTAGGTGTTGGTCTCTAGGTGTTGGGTTGAGGTCTCTAGGTGTAGGTCTCTAGGTGTTGGGTTGAGGTCTCTAGGTGTTGGGTTGAGGTCGCTAGGTGTTGGGTTGAGGTCTCTAGGTGTTGGGTTGAGGTCTCTAGGTGTTGGTCTCTAGGTGTTGGGTTGCGGTCTCTAGGTGTTGGGTTGAGGTCTCTAGGTGTTGGTCTCTAGGTGTTGGGTTGAAGTCTCTAGATGTTGGGTTGAGGTCTCTAGGTGTTGGTCTCTAGATGTTGGGTTGAGGTCTCTAGGTGTTGGGTTGAGGTCTCTAGGTGTTGGGTTGAGGTCTCTAGGTGTTGGGTTGAGGTCTCTAGGTGTTGGTCTCTAGGTGTTGATTGTGAGGTTCTCTAGGTGTTGGGTTGAGGTCTTAGGTGTTGGGTTGAGGTCTCTAGGTGTTGGGTTGAGGTTCTCTAGGTGTGGGTTGAGGTCTCTAGGTGTTGGGTTGAGGTCTCTAGGTGTGGGTTGAGGTCTTAGATGTTGGGTTGAGGTCTCTAGGTGTTGGGTTGATGTCTCTAGGTGTTGGGTTGAGGTCTCTAGGTGTTGGGTCTCTAGGTGTTGGGTTGAGGTCTCTAGGTGTTGGGTTGAGGTCTCTAGGTGTTGGGTTGAGGTCTCTAGGTGTTGGGTGAGGTCTATAGGTGTTGGTCTCTAGGTGTTGGGTGAGGTCTCTAGGTGTAGGTCTCTAGGTGTTGGGTTGAGGTCTCTAGGTGTTGGGTTGAGGTCGCTAGGTGTTGGGTTGAGGTCTCTAGGTGTTGGGTTGAGGTCTCTAGGTGTTCGTCTCTAGGTGTTGGGTTGAGGTCTCTAGGTGTTGGGTTGAGGTCTCTAGGTGTTGGGTTGAGGTCTCTAGGTGTTGGGTTGAGGTCTCTAGGTGTTGGGTTGAGGTATCAAGGTGTTGGGTTGAGGTCTCTAGGTGTTGGGTTGAGGTCTCTAGGTGTTGGTCTCTAGGTGGTGGGTTGAGGTCTCTAGGTGTTGGGTTGAGGTCTCTAGGTGGTGGGTTGAGGTCTCTAGGTGTTGGGTTGAGGTCTCTAGGTGTTGGGTTGAGGTCTCTAGGTGTTGGGTTGAGGTCTCTAGGTGTTGGTCTCTAGGTGTGGGTTGAGGTCTCTAGGTGTGGGTTGAGGTCTCTAGTGTTGGGTTGAGGTCTCTAGGTGTTGGGTTGAGGTCTCTAGATGTTGGGTTGAGGTCTCTAGGTGTTGGGTTGAGGTCTCTAGGTTGGGTGGGTGAGGTCTCTAGGTGTTGGTCTCTAGGTGTTGGGTTGAGGTCTCTAGGTGTTGGGTTGAGGTCTCTAGGTGTTGGGTTGAGGTCTCTAGGTGTTGGGTTGAGGTATCAAGGTGTTGGGTTGAGGTCTCCAGGTGTTGGGTTGAGGTCTCTAGGTGTTGGGTTGAGGTCTCTAGGTGTTGGGTTGAGGTCGCTAGGTGTTGGGTTGAGGTCTCTAGGTGTAGGTCTCTAGGTGTTGAGCTGAGGTCTCTAGGTGTTGGGTTGAGGTCTCTAGGTGTTGGGTTGAGGTCTCTAGGTGTTGGGTTGAGGTCTCTAGGTGTTGGGTTGAGGTCTCTAGGTGTTGGGTTGATGTCGCTAGGTGTTGGGTTGAGGTCTCTAGGTGTTGGGTTGAGGTCTCTAGGTGTTGGGTTGAGGTCTCTAGGTGTTGGTCTCTAGGTTTTGGGTTGAGGTCTCTAGGTGTTGGGTTGAGGTCTCTAGGTGTTGGGTTGAGGTCTCTAGGTGTTGGGTTGAGGTCTCTAGGTGTTGGTCTCTACGTGTTGGGTTGAGGTCTATAGGTGTTGGGTTGAGGTCTCTAGGTGTTGGTCTCTAGGTGTTGGGTTGAGGTCTCTAGGTGTTGGGTTGAGGTCTCTAGGTGTTGGGTTGAGGTCTCTAGTTGTTGGTCTCTAGGTGTTGGGTTGTGGTCTCTAGGTGTTGGGTTGAGGTCTCTAGGTGTTGGTCTCTAGGTGGTGGGTTGAGGTCTCTAGGTGTTGGTTGAGGTCTCTAGGTGTTGGGTTGAGGTCTCTAGGTGTTGGTCTCTAGGTGTTGGGTTGTGGTCTCTAGGTGTTGGGTTGAGGTCTCTAGGTGTTGGTCTCTAGGTGTTGGGTTGAGGTCTCTAGGTGTAGGTCTCTAGGTGTTGGGTTGAGGTCTCTAGGTGTTGGGTTGAGGTCGCTAGGTGTTGGGTTGAGGTCTCTAGGTGTTGGGTTGAGGTCTCTAGGTGTTGGTCTCTAGGTGTTGGGTTGAGGTCTCTAGGTGTTGGGTTGAGGTCTTTAGGTGTTGGTCTCTAGGTGTTGGGTTGAGGTCTCTAGGTGTTGGGTTGAGGTCTCTCGATGTTGGGTTGAGGTCTCTAGGTGTTGGGTTGAGGTCTCTAGGTGTTGGGTTGAGGTCTCTAGATGTTGGGTTGAGGTCTCTAGGTGTTGGGTTGAGGTCTCTAGGTGTTGGGTTGAGGTCTCTAGGTGTTGGTCTCTAGGTGTTGGGTTGAGGTCTCTAGGTGTTGGGTTGAGGTCTCTAGGTGTTGGGTTGAGGTCTCTAGGTGTTGGGTTGAGGTCTCTAGGTGTTGCTCTCTAGGTGTTGGGTTGAGGTTGCTAGGTGTTGGGTTGAGGTCTCTAGGTGTTGGTCTCTAGGTGTTGGGTTGAGGTCTCTAGGTGTTGGGTTGAGGTCTCTAGCTGTTGGGTTGAGGTCTCTAGGTGTTGGGTTGAGGTCTCTAGGTGTTGGGTTGAGGGCGCTAGGTGTTGACAGTGAGTGTGTGTTGCAGGGCAGTGTGGGTAGTTGTTGACAGTGTGTGTGTTGCAGGGCAGTGTGGGTAAGTGTTGACAGGAAGTGTGTGTTGCAGTGCAGTGTGGGTAAGTGTTGACAGGAAGTGTGTGTTGCAGGGCAGTGTGGCTAAGTGTTGACAGTGTGTGTGTGTTGCAGGGCAGTGTGGGTACGTGTTGACAGTGTGTGTGTTGCAGGGCAGTGTGGGTAAGTGTTGACAGTGTGTGTGTTGCAGGGCAGTGTGGGTACTGGGATCCAGGTGGTCTCAGTGTCTCATCGCGGCGTCAAGCTGCTGAAGACGGTGAGAAGCAGCTCTGTTGCCCCGGACTACTTCAGAGTACTACGCCCTTACAGGTACACACACACACACACACACACCACACACACACCACACACACACACACACACACACACACACACACATCACAGCAGGTAGTCTAGTGGTTAGAGCGTTGGGCCAGTAACCCGAAAAGTTGCCAGATTGAATCCCCGAGCTGACAAGGTATAAATCTGTCGTTCTGCTCCTGAACAAGGCAGTTAACCCACTGTTCCCCAGTAGGCCGTCATTGTAAATAAGAATGTGTTCTTAACTGACTTGCCTATTTAAATAAACACACACCTGTATACACATACTGTTCAGATTAGGATTAATTCATAAATAAAGGATATACTGTTCAATCTGATTTGACTTTCGGTGTGTGTTTCCGTAGTTACGCGGACATCCTGTTTGTTTCTCTGTGTTTATTCCGTAGTTACGCGGACATCCTGTTTGTTTCTGTGTGTGTTTCCATAGTTACGCGGACATCCTGTTTGTGTCCATTCCATCTAAGAACATGTTGGAGTTTAACCTGACCAATGAGAAGCTGATTCTGTTCTCCGCCAAGGCTCCACAGGTCAAACACATGGTGGACTACTTCATCACAGAACTGAAGAAGGTGAGACGGGTTAGAGGGTGAGACAGGGTAGACAGGTTAGAGGGTGAGACAGGTTAGAGGGTGAGACAGGTTAGAAGGTGAAACAGGTTAGAGGGGTGAGACAGGTTAGAAGGTGAAACAGGTTAGAGGGGTGAGACAGGCTAGAGGTTGAGACAGGTTAGAGGGTGAGACAGGCTAGAGGTTGAGACAGGTTAGAGGGTGAGACAGGCAGACCAGTAATAAGGAAAGTGATTGTGTTCATTCAAAGGGACTCCAGACTTCACTCTGAAACCAGGTAGGAAGGAAGGAAACATGAAGGAAACATCTGATAGGAAGGAAGGAAACATCAGATAGGAAGGAAGGAAACATGAAGGAAACATCAGATAGAAAGGAAGGAAACATCAGATAGAAAGGAAGGAAACATGAAGGAAACATCAGATAGGAAGGAAGGAAACATCAGATAGAAAGGAAGGAAACATCAGATAGGAAGGAAGGAAACATCAGATAGGAAGGAAGGAAACATCAGATAGGAAGGAAGGAAACATCAGATAGAAAGGAAGGAAACATCAGATAGGAAGGAAGGAAACATCAGATAGGAAGGAAGGAAACATCAGGTGGGTTTTGACCAGCGGGACGTTTCCTTCCCAGGACTCTGAGTTTGTGGTGGCAGTGAGGAACTACATCACAGAAGACAGAACTCTGCTCAGCTTCCACAAGGGAGACATCATCAGATTACACAGCGTGGAGGGGCTGGAGGAAGGTAGGATACACACAGATACACACAGACACACACAGATACACACACAGATATACACAGAGATACACACAGACATACACAGAGACACACAGAGACACACAGAGACACACAGATACACACAGAGACACACAGATACACACAGACATATACAGATACACAGAGATACACACAGACATACACACAGACATATACACACAGATACACACAGACACACACAGATACACACAGATACACACAGACATATACACACACAGATACACACAGACATACACGCAGACACACACAGACATATACACACAGACATATACACACAGATACACACAGACATACACGCATATACACACAGACATATACACACAGAGACACACAGATACACACACACAGATACACACAGACATACACGCAGACACACACAGACATATACACACAGACATATACACACAGATACACAGACACACACACCCCCAGATCCACACGTCCCTGTTGCGTTCTCTGTGTTGCTCATCGTGTTGTGTGGTGTAGGCCAACGCTACGGCTGCATCATCAGGAAGAAGGTCGTGCTGCTGGAGGAGCTAAAGAGAGATACCTCTGAGTTTGGTGGGGTGTGTGTGTGTGTGTGTGTGTGTGTGTGTGTGTGTGTGTGTGTGTGTGTGTGTGTGTGTGTGTGTGTTGACTTGCATGCGACTAACACCCTGTCGTGTTTGGTTTGTGTTCTGGTTGCTGTGTGAGGAAACAACTAGGATTCAGACTGGGCCGTTGATGGGACTGTCTAGTCCCACTGAGCTAAAGTCTGGATTCAGACTGGGCCGTTGTTGGGACTGTCTAGTCCCACTGAGCTAAAGTCTGGATTCAGACTGGACTGTCTAGTCCCACTGAGCTAAAGTCTGGATTCAGACTGGGCCGTTGTTGGGACTGTCTAGTCCCACTGAGCTAAAGTCTGGATTCAGACTGGGCTGTTTTCGGGACTGTCTAGTCCCACTGAGCTAAAGTCTGGATTCAGACTGGACTGTCTAGTCCCACTGAGCTAAAGTCTGGATTCAGACTGGGCTGTTGTCGGGACTGTCTAGTCCCACTGAGCTAAAGTCTGGATTCAGACTGGGCCGTTGTCGGGACTGTCTAGTCCCACTGAGCTAAAGTCTGGATTCAGACTGGGCCGTTGTCGGGACTGTCTAGTCCCACTGAGCTAAAGTCTGGATTCAGACTGGGCCGTTGTCGGGACTGTCTAGTCCCACTGAGCTAAAGTCTAGATTCAGACTGGGCTGTTGTCGGGACTGTCTAGTCCCACTGAGCTAAAGTCTGGATTCAGACTGGGCCGTTGTCGGGACTGTCTAGTCCCACTGAGCTAAAGTCTGGATTCAGACTGGACTGTCTAGTCCCACTGAGCTAAAGTCTGGATTCAGACTGGGCTGTTGTCGGGACTGTCTAGTCCCACTGAGCTAAAGTCTGGATTCAGACTGGGCTGTTGTCGGGACTGTCTGGTCCCACTGAGCTAAAGTCTGGATTCAGACTGGGCTGTTGTTGGGACTGTCTAGTCCCACTGAGCTAAAGTCTGGATTCAGACTGGGCTGTCTAGTCCCACTGAGCTAAAGTCTGGATTCAGACTGGACTGTCTGGTCCCACTGAGCTAAAGTCTGGATTCAGACTGGGCCGTTGTCGGGACTGTCTAGTCCCACTGAGCTAAAGTCTGGATTCAGACTGGACTGTTGTTGAGACTGTCTAGTCCCACTGAGCTAAAGTCTGGATTCAGACTGGGCCGTTGTCGGGACTGTTTAGTCCCACTGAGCTAAAGTCTGGATTCAGACTGGGCTGTTGTTGGGACTGTCTAGTCCCACTGAGCTAAAGTCTGGATTCAGACTGGGCTGTTGTCGGGACTGTCTAGTCCCACTGAGCTAAAGTCTGGACTGTTGTCGGGACTGTCTAGTCCCACTGAGATAAAGTCTCAGACATGTTTCCTGACTGTGAACAGTCTGTCTGTCTGTCTGTCTGTCTGTCTGTCTGTCTGTCTGTCTGTCTGTCTGTCTGTCTGTCTGTTTCAGGCTCTGTCTGTCTGTCTGTCTGTCTGTCTGTCTGTCTGTCTGTCTGTCTGTCTGTCTGTCTGTTTCAGGCTGTTGTCTGTCTGTCTGTCTGTCTGTCTGTCTGTCTGTCTGCCTGTCTGTCTGTTTCAGGCTCTTGTCTGTCTGGCTGTGTTGTGCATCAGTGGTGCATCATGTTCTAGTCTACAGTCGTGGCCAAAAGTTTTGAGAATGACACAAATATACATTTTTATAAAGTTTGCTGCTTCAGTGTCTTTAGATATTTTTGTCAGATGTTACTATGGAATACTGAAGTATAATTACAAGCATTTCATAAGTGTCACTGGCTTTTATTGACAATTACATGAAGTTGATGCAAAGAGTCAATATTTGCAGTGTTGACCCTTCTTTTTCAAGACCTCTGCAATCCGCCCTGGCATGCTGTCAATTAACTTCTGGGCCACATCCTGACTGATGGCAGCCCAGTCTTTCATAATCAATGCTTGGAGTTTGTCAGAATTAGTGGGTTTTTGTTTGTCCACCCGCCTCTTGAGGATTGACCACAAGCCTCTCGCTAGGTGCTAAACAACAACAGCCTCTTGCTAGGTGCTAAACAACAACAACCTCTTGCTAGGTGCTAAACAACAGCCTCTCGCTAGGTGCTAAACAACAGTCTCTCGCTAGGCGCTAAACAACAACAGCCTCTTGCTAGGTGCTAAACAACAGCCTCTTGCTAGGTGCTAAACAACAATAGCCTCTCGCTAGGTGCTAAACAACAACAGCCTCTTGCTAGGTGCTAAACAACAGCCTCTCGCTAGGTGCTAAACAACAGTCTCTTGCTAGGTGCTAAACAACAGCCTCTTGCTAGGTGCTAAACAACAGCCTCTCGCTAGGTGCTAAACAACAGCCTCTTGCTAGGTGCTAAACAACAGCCTCTCGCTAGGTGCTAAACAACAGCCTCTTGCTAGGTGCTAAACAACAACAGCCTCTTGCTAGGTGCTAAACAACAACCTCTCGCTAGGTGCTAAACAACAGCCTCTCGCTAGGTGCTAAACAACAGCCTCTTGCTAGGTGCTAAACAACAGCCTCTTGCTAGGTGCTAAACAACAACAGCCTCTTGCTAGGTGCTAAACAACAGCCTCTTGCTAGGTGCTAAACAACAACAGCCTCTTGCTAGGTGCTGAACAACAACAGCCTCTTGCTAGGTGCTAAACAACAACAGCCTCTTGCTAGGTGCTAAACAACAGCCTCTTGCTAGGTGCTAAACAACAACAGCCTCTTGCTAGGTGCTAAACAACAACAGCCTCTCGCTAGGTGCTAAACAACAACAGCCTCTTGCTAGGTGCTAAACAACAGCCTCTTGCTAGGTGCTAAACAACAGCCTCTCGCTAGGTGCTAAACAACAGCCTCTTGCTAGGTGCTAAACAACAGCCTCTCGCTAGGTGCTAAACAACAGCCTCTTGCTAGGTGCTAAACAACAACAGCCTCTCGCTAGGTGCTAAACAACAACAGCCTCTTGCTAGGTGCTAAACAACAACAGCCTCTCGCTAGGTGCTAAACAACAACAGCCTCTTGCTAGGTGCTAAACAACAGCCTCTTGCTAGGTGCTAAACAACAGCCTCTCGCTAGGTGCTAAACAACAGCCTCTTGCTAGGTGCTAAACAACAGTCTCTCGCTAGGTGCTAAACAACAGCCTCTTGCTAGGTGCTAAACAACAGCCTCTTGCTAGGTGCTAAACAACAACAGCCTCTTGCTAGGTGCTAAACACTAGCCTCTCGCTAGGTGCTAAACAACAACAGCCTCTTGCTAGGTGCTAAACACTAGCCTCTTGCTAGGTGCTAAACACTAGCCTCTTGCTAGGTGCTAAACACTAGCCTCTTGCTAGGTGCTAAACACTAGCCTCTTGCTAGGTGCGAGAGGCTGTTGTTGTTCAACACCTAGCAAGAGGTTGTATCTCGTTCGTTCTAGCTGGAGAGGAATCGACAGACGAGTGAATTTAAAATGTTTAAATGAAAAAATTAGCCCAGTTCATTTGAAATGGAAAAAGTAGGTGGCTGAAAATGGAAAACACAATGTGTGTGTGCGTGTGCTTGCGTGTGTGTGTGTGTGTGTGTGTGTGTGTGTGTGTGTGCATGTGTGTGTGTGCATGTGTGTCTGTGTGTGTGTGTGTGTGTGCATTTGTGTGTGTGCATGAGCTTGCGTGTACGGGGCGGTGTACGGACAGTGGAGTGTGTTATAACTGTGTGTGTGTGTGTGTGTGCGTGCGTGCGTGCGTGTGTGTGTGTGTATCTGTGTGTGTGTGTGTGTGTGCGTGCGTGCGTGCGTGTGTGTGTGTGTAGGCTGGCGGTACGGGGCGGTCTACGGGCGATGGGGTGTGTTTCCAGGTGAGTGTGTCCAGCCGGTCGCCGCTCCAGACTTCCTGGTTCTCCCTGCTGAGAGGGCGGAGCCTCGCGACAGACACGGCCGTGTTGCCGCCTCCGCTGCGATCGCCGTGGCGATGGGCTCTACTGTCGCCGCCCATGAACTGGACCTCAACACAGAGGTACACACACACACGCACACACACACACAGATACACACACACACACACACGCACACACACGCAAGCTCATGCACACACACAGACATGTTACATGCAGACATGCGTACATTCACTCTCTAATGTTCTCTGTGTGTGTGTGTGTCTGTCTGTGTGTGTGTGTGTTTGTATCTGTGTGTGTGTGTGCGTGTGTGTGTGTGTGCGTCAGGCTGTGGTAGGCTATGGTGAAGACAGCAGTAGTCTCCATGTGGAAGGGCTCCCTCTACAGGCCAGTCAGTATAACATGGAGGAATTCTCCAGGAAGTACTACAGACGGACTCAGAGACACGGAGACCAGCTGAAAACCAGGAAGGGGAAGGAGAGCAGAGAACCAGCTGACATGGTTAAATACTCTAAGGTGATAAACACAGGACGACCTGCTGAGATACACATACTATACTATACTACTATACTATACTACTATACTATACTACTATACTATACTACAGCTACAGATACACATCCTATACTATACTACTATACTACTATACTATACTACTATACTATACTACTATACTATACAGATACACATCCTATACTATACTACTATACTACTATACTATACTACTATACTATACTACTATACTATACTACTATGCTATACTACTATACTATACTACTATACTATACTACTATACTACAGATACACATCCCCTGGACTATACTACAGATACACATCCCCTGGACTATACTACAGATACACATCCCCTGGACTATACTACAGATACACATCCCCTGGACTATACTACAGATACAGATACACATCCCCTGGACTATACTACAGATACAGATACACATCCCCTGGACTATACTACAGATACATTTACACATCCCCTGGACTATACTACAGATACAGTTACAGTTACACATCCCCTGGACTATACTACAGATACAGATATACATCCCCTGGACTATACTACAGATACAGTTACACATCCCCTGGACTATACTACAGATACAGATACACATCCCCTGGACTATACTACAGATACACATCCCCTGGACTATACTACAGATACAGATACACATCCCCTGGACTATACTACAGATACAGATACACATCCCCTGGACTATACTACAGATACACATCCCCTGGACTATACTACAGATACAGATACACATCCCCTGGACTATACTACAGATACAGATACACATCCCCTGGACTATACTACAGATACAGTTACACATCCCCTGGACTATACTACAGATACAGATACACATCCGCTGGACTATACTACAGATACAGATACACATCCCCTGGACTATACTACAGATACAGATACACATCCCCTGGACTATACTACAGATACAGTTACACATCCCCTGGACTATACTACAGATACAGATACACATCCCCTGGACTATACTACAGATACAGATACACATCCCCTGGACTATACTACAGATACATTTACACATCCCCTGGACTATACTACAGATACAGTTACAGTTACACATCCCCTGGACTATACTACAGATACAGATATACATCCCCTGGACTATACTACAGATACAGTTACACATCCCCTGGACTATACTACAGATACAGATACACATCCCCTGGACTATACTACAGATACAGATACACATCCCCTGGACTATACTACAGATACACATCCCCTGGACTATACTACAGATACAGATACACATCCCCTGGACTATACTACAGATACAGATACACATCCCCTGGACTATACTACAGATACAGTTACACGTCCCCTGGACTATACTGTGTTCTGGCTGGGTTTTCATGAGTATTCAGAACAATTCTTTGTTCTAACTGGGTGTGTATTCAGAGTGTGTATCCTGACTATTCATAACTGGGTTTTCCTGAGTATTCAGACTGGGTGTGTATTCTGAGTATTCAGACTGGGTGTGTATTCTGAGTATTCAGACGGTGTGTATTCTGAGTATTCAGACTGGGTGTGTATTCTGAGTATTCAGACTGGGTGTGTATTCTGAGTATGTATTCAGAGTATTCAGACTGGCTGTGTATTCTGAGTATGTATCCTGAGTATTCAGACTGGGTGTGTATTCTGAGTATGTATTCTGAGTATTCAGACTGGGTGTGTATTCTGAGTATTCAGACTGGGTGTGTATTCTGAGTATTCAGACTAGGTGTGTATTCTGAGTATGTATTCTGAGTATGTATTCTGAATATTCAGACTGGGTGTGTATTCTGAATATTCAGACTAGGTGTGTATTCTGAGTATATATTCTGAGTGTTCAGACTGGGTGTGTATTCTGAGTATTCAGACTGGCTGTGTATTCTGATTATGTATTCTGAGTATTCAGACTGGATGTGTATTCTGAGTATATATTCTGAGTATTCAGACTGGGTGTGTATTCTGAGTATGTATTCTGAGTATTCAGACAGGCTGTGTATTCTGAGTATTCAGACTGGCTGTGTATTCTGAGTATTCAGACTTGCTGTGTTTTCTGAGTATTCAGACTGGCTGTGTATTCTGAGTATTCAGACTGGCTGTGTATTCTGAGTATTCAGACTGGCTGTGTATTCTGAGTATTCAGACTGGCTGTGTATTCTGAGTATTCAGACTGGCTGTGTATTCTGAGTATTCAGACTGGCTGTGTATCCTGAGTATTCAGACTCGCTGTGTATTCTGAGTATTCAGACTGGCTGTGCATTCTGAGTATGTATCCTGAGTATTCAGACTGGCTGTGTATTCTGAGTATTCAGACTGGCTGTGCATTCTGAGTATGTATCCTGAGTTTTCAGACTGGGTGTGTATTCTCAGTATTCAGACTGGGTGTGTATTCTGAGTATTCAGACTGGGTGTGTATTCTGAGTATGTATCCTGAGTATTCAGACTGGGTGTGTATTCTGAGTATGTATTCTGAGTATTCAGACTGGGTGTGTATTCTGAGTATGTATTCTGAGTATTCAGACTGGGTGTGTATTCTGAGTATTCAGACTGGGTGTGTATTCTGAGTATTCAGACTAGGTGTGTATTCTGAGTATGTATTCTGAGTATTCAGACTGGGTGTGTATTCTGAGTATGTATTCTGAATATTCAGACTGGGTGTGTATTCTGAGTATTCAGACTAGGTGTGTATTCTGAGTATATATTCTGAGTATTCAGACTGGGTTTGTATTCTGAGTATGTATTCTGAGTTTTCAGACTTTGTGTGTATTCTGAGTATGTATTCTGAGTATTCAGACTGGGTGTGTATTCTGAGTATTCAGACTGGCTGTGTATTCTGATTATGTATTCTGAGTATTCAGACTGGATGTCTATTCTGAGTATATATTCTGAGTATTCAGACTGGGTGTGTATTCTGAGTATGTATTCTGAGTATTCAGACTGGCTGTGTATTCTGAGTATTCAGACTGGCTGTGTTTTCTGAGTATTCAGACTGGCTGTGTATTCTGAGTATTCAGACTGGCTGTGTATTCTGAGTATTCAGACTGGCTGTGTATTCTGAGTATTCAGACTGGCTGTGTATTCTGAGTATGTATTCTGAGTATTCAGACTGGGTGTGTATTCTGAGTATTCAGACTGGCTGTGTATTCTGAGTATTCAGACTGGCTGTGTATTCTGAGTATTCAGACTGGCTGTGTATCCTGAGTATTCAGACTGGCTGTGTATTCTGAGTATTCAGACTGGCTGTGCATTCTGAGTATGTATCCTGAGTATTCAGACTGGCTGTGTATTCTGAGTATTCAGACTGGCTGTGTATTCTGAGTATTCAGACTGGCTGTGCATTCTGAGTATGTATCCTGAGTATTCAGACTGGCTGTGTATTCTGAGTATTCAGACTGGCTGTGTATTCTGAGTATTCAGACTGGCTGTGTATTCTGAGTATTCAGACTGGCTGTGTATTCTGAGTATTCAGACTGGCTGTGTATTCTGAGTATTCAGACTGGCTGTGTATTCTGAGTATTCAGACTGGCTGTGTATGCCGTGTGTTTGTTTCCCCAGTCCCCTCTCCAGGAGTCTCTGATAGACTTCACAGACAGCAACATGAACAAGGTAGCAGCTGACATCTCCCTGGGTAAGATGGAGACAACACTGTTCCCAAATGGAACCCTATTCCCTACATAGTACACTACTTTTGACTAGAGCTCAGACATAGTACACTACTTTTGACCAGAACTCAAACATAGTACACTACTTTTGACCAGAACTCAAACATAGTACACTAGCCTCCCTGTGGCTCAGTTGGTAGAGCGTGGTGTTTGCAATGGTGTTTGCAACGCCAGGGTTGTGGGTTCAATTCCCACGGGGGACCAGTAAGGGAAAAAAATAAATAATAATAAAATAAATGTATGAAATGAATTGAAATGTATGCATTCACTACTTACTGTAAGTCGCTCTGGATAAGAGCGTCTGCTAAATGACTAAAATGTAAATGTACTTTTGGCCAGAGCTCAAACATAGTACACTACTTTTTGACCAGAGCTCCAAGAAGTGTACTATGTTGGGACTTAACCAATGGTTTCTAATCAAATACACTGAACTAAAATATAAAACACAACATGCAACAATTTCGAAAGATTTTACTGAGTTACAGTTCATAGAAGGAAATCAGTCCATTTAAATAAATAAATTAGGTCCTAATCTATGGATTTCACATGACTGGGAATACAGACATGCATCTGTCAGTCACAGATACCTTAAAAAAGAAAGGTAGGGATGTGGATCAGAGAACCAGTCAGTATCTGGTGTCTCCACCATTTGCCTCCTGCAGCGCGACACATCTCCTTCACATAGAGCTGATCAGGCTGTTGATTGGTGGAATGTCGTCCCACTTCCTCTTCAATGGCTGTGTGAAGTTACTGGATATTGGGCGGGAACTGTAACACGCTGTCGTACACGTCGATCCAGAGCATCCCAAACATGCTCGATGGGGTGACATGTCTGGTGAAATACGCAGGCCATGGAAGAACTGGGACATTTTCAGCTTCCAGGAATTGTGGACAGATCCTTGTTGACATGGGGGCCGTGTATTATCATGCTGAAACATGAGGTGATGGAGGAGGATGAATGGCACGACAATGGGCCTCAGGATCTCATCACGGTATCTCTGTGCATTCAAATTGCCATCGATAAAATGCAATGGTGTTCGTTGTCCGTAGCTTATGCCTGCCCCATACCATAACCCCACCTCCACCATGGGGTCCATACCATAACCACCACCTCCACCATGGGGCCCATACCATAACCCCACCGCCACCATGGGGCCCATACCATAACCCCACCGCCACTATGGGGCCCATACCATAACCCCACCGCCACTATGGGGCCCATACCATAACCCCACCTCCACTATGGGGCCCATACCATAGCCCCACCTCCACCATGGGGCCCATACCATAACCCCACCTCCACCATGGGGCCCATACCATAACCCCACCACCACCATGGGGCCCATACCATAACCCCACCTCCACCATGTGGCCCATACCATAACCCCACCACCACCATGGGGCCCATACCATAACCCCACCTCCACCATGGGGCCCATACCATAACCCCACCTCCACCATGGGGCCCATACCATAACCCCACCGCCACTATGGGGCACTCTGTTCACAATGTTGACATCAGCAAACCGCTCGCCCACACGACGCCCTACACGCTGTCCGCCATCTACCCGGGACAGTTGAAATTCGTCCGGGATTCGTCCGTGAAGAGGACACACTTCTCCAGCGTACCAGTGGTCATCGAAAGTGAACATTTTCCCCACTGAAGTCGGCTCCGACGTCAAACTGCAGTCAGGTCAAGACCCTGGCGAGGACAACGACCACGCAAGATGACCTTCCCTGAGACGATTTCTGGACATTTGTGTAGAAATTCTCAGGTTGTGAAAACCTACAGTTTCATCAGCTGTCCGGGTTGCTGGTCTCAGACGACCCCCAACAGGTGAAGAAGCCGGATGTGGAGGTCCTGACGTGGTTGTGAAGCCGGTTGGACGTACTGCCAAATTCTTTAAAATGACGTTGCAGGACGTTTACGGTAGAGACATTTCTCTGACAACAGCCCTGGTGGACATCCCGGTAGTCAGCATGCCAATTGCACGTTCCCTCAAAACGTGAGACGTCTGTGGACAAAACAGCACATTTTTAGAGTGGCCTTTTATTGTCCCCCAGCACAAGGTGCACCTGTGTAATGATCACGCTGTTTAATCAGCTTCTTGATATGCCACACCTGTCAGGTGAATGGATTATCTTGGCAAATGAGAAATGCTCACTAACAGGGACGAAAAACAAATTTGTGCAAAAAATTTGAGAGAAAGAAGCTTTTTTGTGCGTCTGGAAAATTTCTGTGATCTTTTTATTC